>NC_090332.1:89718483-89890983 GCF_035084215.1 Heptranchias perlo | reverse complement strand
TTGGTCAAAGAGGTAGGTTTTAAGGAGCGTCTTAAAGGAGGAGAGAGAAGGGGAGAGGTTTAGGGAGGGAATTCCAGAGCTCAGGGCCGAGGCAGCTGAAGGCACGGCCGCCAATGGTGGAGCGATGGAAATCGGGGATGCGCAAGAGGCCGGAATTGGAGGAGTGCAGAGATCTCGGAGAGTTGTAGGGCTGGAGGAGGTTACAGAGATAGGGAGGGGCAAGAACATGAAGGGATTCGAAAACAAGGATGAGAATTTTAAAATCGAGGCGTTGCCGAACTGGGAGCCAATGTAGGTCAGCGAGCACAGGGGGTGATGGTGAACGGGACTTGGTGTAAGTCAGGATAGGGGCAGCAGAGTTTTGGATGAGCTCAAGTTTATGGAGGGTCGAAGGCTTGGATGGAGGTGGCCCACAGATAATGCAGTTTCCTGGTCCATAGGAGCTGAAAGCAAATGAGTCTGGTTTCTGAAGAAGTGCACAGGGCATAGATCTCTGGGCACAAACCAAAATTGAGTGTTGTGGCACTTTTGGGGAGAGGGCATGCGAAGCGTAGAAACTATCCTCTTCGTGCGGGGACACAAAATATCCTGTAATGTGGCAAATAAATGCAAGGATCTTCGAAGAACCTGCGGCTTTGACCCCTCAGCAGCAAAGTGTGGGGAGTTTACACAACTGATGTGCACCTTTTAGAGAAACTTCACGGCCATCTGCAGGGCAGCCTCAGAAAGAAGAGAGAGAGAGAGACCTGTGGGTTTCAACTCACTCCCGGAGCCTGTTGTGGGATTTGACAGGCCCAGGTTTCAGTTCACGAAACTGACGATGACAGGCTGATCACTCCTCTGTGGGATCCTACGGTCTGCTCCCGCACAGATCACCCGCAGGGGATGAAAGGGTTAAATTACGAGGACGGGTTGCGTAGACTGGGCTTGTGTTCCCTCGAGTATAGAAGATTAAGGGGTGATCTAAACGAGGGGTTTAAGATGATTAAAGGAGGGCAGATGGAGAGAAACTATTTCCTCTGGGGGGAGTCCAGACAAAAAATATCTGAGCTTGTTGGTCTATCAATGTGCAGTGTCACAGTGCGTCAAAAGTTGGGCGTCTCAGTCAGGACACTGGGGGAGCTGCCCCCTCACAGAAAGCGAGGTTTGGGGAATCTAACTCTACACCTCCCTAGCAACTCACTCGAGTTGGCAGAGGCCATTGATCGAGAGGCCTGTCTGCACTTCCGGCTCGGGAAAATTTGAACCCTTCCTGAGATCACCGCTTGTATCAGTCCCAATAATAGACATTACTCTCCTCCCGATCTGTGTCCCCGAACCACAGTGAAGCTAAATATTACTGCCCCAGTTCCGAGCCAAAGAGCTATAACGTGGAAACATGCAGGCTGTAAAAACAGAAAAAGAATTGCAGGGTCTCTGAGGTATTGTACTCTGGTCAAAGTGTTTTACATTCAACTTGTCATCCATTTTAGTCTCCTGGTAACTGATGTGAATAACAGTCACTAGAGTTTAGAAGCTTAGAGCCTGGGTAGTGTGCAGTTGTTACCTGCCTTGGAGAACCTTGCCCAGTGAACTGTGAATTCTTGCACCTGTTTCCATTGCACTGTCAAATAATTTGCATAAAGGGTTTTTCTTATCAGTGATAAGAAAGCTGGAACTTGGTGTAATATTTTCTTCGTTTTCTAGCTGTGTTTGGGATGTCATTTAAAATTATTCCAAAACAAGCCACCCAGTAAGCAGCCTTTATAGACCGTGACCTGGATCAGTTTTAAATCCTGAGCTCTGACAGTCACAAGACAGCTACACATGACCAAAGATATTTAGCCCAGTTTAGTTTATCTATCCAGGGAAAAAAAGAAACCCACATTCCCTCATCGTGTGATCTACCTGACTCTGGTACGAGTGCCTCCACTACCCTCTCTGGACGTGTCGATCACTTTTGCGTGTCCTAAATTTTCCTGTCGCCAGTTTTAAGCTATGACCTCTTTTTCTAGGTTGCTGGCGTACATTGAAATAGTGCTTTGGATTAACTTTATCCGTGCCATTTAATATCTTCTACAAGATCCCCTTTCTGCCTGGTTTCAAAACTAAACTGCTACACATCCACTTGGCCACCTCAGATGAAGTGATTCTGACTGTGGAGCTGGACTAATGACCCTCTAATCGGAGAGTCCAATTTGAATTTCTATTCTTGATTAATATTTGCATTGAGATTAACTGGGTGGCTTTCCATATTTCTGTTAGAACACTATCGTACACTGTTATT
Organism: Heptranchias perlo; assembly: GCF_035084215.1. Classification (NCBI taxonomy): domain Eukaryota; kingdom Metazoa; phylum Chordata; class Chondrichthyes; order Hexanchiformes; family Hexanchidae; genus Heptranchias; species Heptranchias perlo. The sequence continues at coordinate 89,888,717 of NC_090332.1, read as the reverse complement.
AATTTTGTACTTTTGCAATGCACCTAATTCTTTTGGTTAGCAGCAGGATTTATTTCGGCACATGTAAAACGCCAAGCCCCAGGTGACCTGGTACCACTGTGTTAGGATCTCTTGTTTAGTACCATGGAGCAGGAATAAATACAGGTATGCGCCCTGTTTTACTGTGACCTTGAGCTGTGTTGAACAGGGAGATGCTTAGTTGGAGCTGCTACATTTTAATGTTAGGGAGGGGGGGGTTAATTGGAGGGGCGAGTCATGTCTGGGTCCTTGGCACCATCTAATGGGTGGATACAAGGGACATTGCTGACAGTCTGCACCCACCCACCCACCCAGTGTGCCAGCACTCTCCTCTGCAAAATGCAAGGCCAGGAGGACAGAGCGGGGTAGAGCTTTCCTGATAAAATACCCGCATGGAAAAAAGACACTTTTAAAAAAAGTGGTAAGAGTCTTTAAGACTGTAGTCATAAAGCCAATAGGGAATTAAGGAGAAACTTCTTTACCCAGAGAGTGGTGAGAATGTGGAACTCACTCCCACAAGGAGTAGTTGAGGTGAATAGTATAGATGCATTTAAGGGGAAGCTGGATTAACACATGAGGGAGAAAGGAATAGAAGGATATGCTGACAGGGTGAGATGAAGTAGGGAGGGAGGAGGCTCGTGTGGAGAATAAACACCGGCATAGACCAGTTGGGCCGAATGGCCTCTTTCTGTGCTGTAGACTCGATGTAACTCATTACTTTACAGTTTTTACTTTTCAGACAATGCCAGCAGTTGTAAATGTATACGTTATAGAGGGTCATGACCTTGAAGATTGAGACTTTTTCTGACGTTTCAGCCAGAATAAACCCCAAGAGGTACATACGGTAGATGGAATTATACTGACTTGGAAGCTGATCACCCTGAACTTGTTCACAGTGTCCATTAATTATTGTTCTCCAATGACATTGATTCATCTCAAAGGAAAACATTAGTTCCTTTTTAACTGAGAGAGATTCCAAAAACCATCAACATTTGAATGACAGGTCATTGGAGCAAAGCCAAAAGAAAGATGTCAGAATTGTACCTTCATCTAGGCACTCAAAAATCTTTTTAGGAAAATCCGTAACTGATAAAACAAAATCGGTCAGCTACAAGCAGATGTCGAGTCAATTCAGGGGCCATACTTTAACATCTAGATCTAAGCAGGTGAGAAATCTGAATGTAGTCTCTGCATGTAGATGCAAATTTGTCCATTATTTTCAGATAATTAGAAGCTTGAACAATACATATTAAACTACTTTGAACATTGGTGTTTAAATTAATTATCAAATTCACTTCAGCACAAAAGCAGGGTTACTAGCTAACTTTTTGTTCAGGGCTAGAATCCCCATATTATTTCTATTTGCATTTGAACTCTTTCCTTCCTCTCTGCTTTTCCTTTCTCTCCATTTTTGTCCCTCCTTTTTTCTCTTTCTCCCTGCTTCCTCTCCTCTCTGTCTCTCCTCTTTCTCTCAGTCTCTCTGAGAGTTTTTCTCTCTCTGTCTTTCTCTGTTTTCTGGAGAGATAAAATGACTCTGAGAGCTGCAAGATTGTTGTCAAAATGTCGCTAATGCCCTTTTACCGCCTATGATAGGATAATGGGAAAAGCTTTGAGGGGTTATTAGTGTTTCTGCGATTAGTTCTGCTCATTATGTTGAAAAGCTGCTCCGTTCTTGTGGCTCTATCTCTGATTGGCGCTCCCTTTGAGCGCAGCTCAATGTTTGGTGCATGGGATTGCTGAATTTACCATTATATTTCCAAAGAAGTCTTTAAAACAGAGAAACAATGGAAAATATCATGTAGAAATTTGATGTTTTGTATAGAGAAATGCATATTTAATAATCTCTTCACCCCCTTTTAAGGGAGTTGATATGGAGGAGCTGAGTAAAAGATATTCCCTCCCAAGTTCTGGATATTCATCAAGAATGGGACCACAGCAAAGAGTGAACGACAGTGGGACCGACTATCTGCCCTTCGAATCCTTCCAGTCTTTGTATTCTGATCACCTGAAATCTTTGCCATCGTCAGTTTCTCAAATGTATGAACCAGGTGGTAGATTTGACCTGAAGACAACGAGACGTAGTGTTTCATCACCGCCATCACCACCACCACAGAAGTATGAGTTTGAAAGATTGGTCAGTCGAAGATGTCTTTCTGCTCCGAGATACAGTCCTTGTCTCGATGCTTCTACTTTCTCTCAACATTTGCCAAAAAGAAAGACCACTTCAAGCATGCAAGATGTAAAGTTATACAAAGATACGTCATTGGACCAAATTTCTATTGGGTGCCATGCCTCTACCCGCACACCCCTATATAGAAAAGAGATGCTGCCCTACACATCAGAATACTGGGCGTGTACACTCCCTGACTCGTTCTTACCATCTAAAGATCGGACTTTACCTGATTGGGACCCTGATGAAGAATACCAGGCTTTGCTTGATTTTACATATCCCTTAAGACCAGGGCATTTCACCTCCAAGGACTCTTTAGATGGCGATTATTTGTCCTCTGACTCGTATTTAAAGGATTCGGGCATTGTGGCTGACAGTTTTTTCCCCTCTCTGTCAAATACATTAACATCAAAGAGTATGCTGTCATCCCCTGCTTACCAGTCTAGCACCAGCCATCCTTCTAACACAACCTGGGGCTATAGTAATCGTGGAGAAAGCATTGATCCTCCTCGCTGTTCCTCCAGCCCATTCTACATGTATAATCAGCCTTTCAATGTGACCTTCCATCCACCCTATAAAACGAGTACAGCTCCAAGACCCATTGTGGAATGTTCCACAATCAATGAAACGCAACTTTCAGAAAGTTTAATTAACTCTGCAATCGCATCTGGCAGCACATTGGCCACTTCCATCGGAGACTCCAGTTTTCTCTCCAAGAGCCCAAATGAAGGATTTTTCAACCAATTAATATCAGGAAGAAACCCTGCAGGCGTTATACCCACAACACAGATACTGCCCTTAAATAAGGACTGGGATAGCGATGAGGAGTATCTGACTCTTCCCTTTAAGCTGAATGAGTTGGAAGTTTTAGCTCAGCAGTTGGAGGACCTCTCTGTTCACTTGGATAACAAGTTAACTTGTGCGACCGATACAAAAGGGGGGATTGAAAAGAAAACAAAGGACAATGAAGGTGGCACTGAGGATATTTTGATTAACCACGGCAACAGTGCTGAAGCCACTCAATTGAGCTGTCCACTGGAAAGTGGCCCCACAAACACACTCAAGGGTTCAGGGAGTGAAGATACAATCACGGAATTGAAAAAGGCCAGCATCTTTCTAAAAAAGTTAGGCAGGTGGCCTGGTTCTCAATTGATGTCCAAGCGGCAGTTCCAACAAGGCAGCGAGGAGCAGAATAAAGACTGTCTTCTGGTTCATGTTCAGGTGAAACTTTACATTTCTTGAAAGCTTTGCGTTTCAGCCAAATACCTTCACACTAGCAGAATAGAGGGTTTTTTTTGCTTGCATGAAATTTTTGCTGTCCTTAAATTAAGCAATCTGGAAACAAAAACAAATTTAAGATGCTGGAATGAATGAAATTATAGATGCAATGGTTTTAATTTTGAATTAAGTTTTTGTTTTCCAAACCTGAGGAAGTTCTAATGATGATCTAACTGAGCAGATGTTTTGTTCAAATAGAACTTCAGCACTAAGCTGGAAGAAATGATCCAGTGGTTATATGAAGTTGTAGAGACCACAGCGAACTGGATCCCACCACAGCCCAAGATGGATAGCATAAAGTCCTCTCTCAATGTGTACATGGTAAGTGTGTTCCCATCATGCTTTTACTGTTGAAAGTTATTTTTAAAAAAAATTTTACCATTCAAGATTTTTTTCCCTAAATGAATACTTTATGGATTTTAAAAAATATTTGGATACATTGAGCCATCGCAGAAATTGAGCTGATTTTTGGTTAGTCCTGTCTGCTTCATATCATCCTGATGTCTTGCACAGGCCAATTTACTTTTTTCAACTAGTATCTGTTGCTTAGCTGATCAGCTATAAATGTAAAAACAAATCTTTTGTTTTTTGATTGTAATAGTTCGGACTGTTTTGGAACAGTCTAGGAATAAACAGATCAGGTATGTTTGCAGTGCTCGATGTCTGTGATATGACAATTAATTGATCATTAATCAATCTCCCTTGGTGTTGTACACAGGGAGTCAAAACCAGGTGTAGACTTCAGGTGAAGCAGGGTTGGAGGGCAGGGAATAATTGGACCAAAGCCTGCAGATTGATTCAGTCCCCTTTTCAAAGTCATACATTCTGTCCTTATTTTTATATCTCCATTATAAATTCCTATACTGGAAAATGCCAAAGTAAAACTTGTCCCATTGTAATTATGCCCTCCCGCCAGCTGTAGTGCTATAAATGTGGACGTGGGAAGTGCTGACGTAGATTCTTAGTATCTCACTGGTCGATCTCCTGTGGCGTTACACACGGGGAGTCAACACCAAGTGTAATTTTTAGGTTGCGAGTTTAGAGAAGGATGAGTAATGAGGACAGAACAGGAAAAAGGGAGGGGAGGTGAAGGAGTAGGGGAGGAGAGGATACAGGGATGGAAAGAGCAGATCAAAGTGGAAGAGATGGGGATGGTGTTGTTTAATATTCCCCATCTCTCATACTCATACCCTACCCTTTTCCCCACCCCCCCCCCACCCTTTTTCTCCACTCCTCTCTCCCTTTCCCTCTTCTTCCTGCCGTACTCAACCCTCAGGGAGTTGGGGGAAACGGAGTTAGGACATTAGCCAAGCTAACTTTCTCAGAGGTGGGGGTTTGATGGACTGCGTGCGGTAAAATTGGATGCAGATGTATGTGCTGCTCTGGGTGGGGGGATGTAACAGACCTTTGACATGCTGCTTATTTGACAGGTAGGTGGGTGGTGGGATTTACTTGGTCCAGGGAGGGTCTGTGAAGATAGCGACAGACCAGGCAGAGAGCCACCAAACGAAAGGACGGTTATTACACCACGATGAGTTTACATGCTGTAAAATAAATGCAACATTTGATTTTCTTGTGTGTAGAGTTGATCTCAGAATTTGAGTTTTGTGTGTCTCTACTTACAGGCTTTTAGGAGTGATGTTAATGAACACAGAGGGCTGACTGAATCGGTCTTAAAGTCTGGAGAAATCCTGCTGCAGTCGGTGGCTGACACCACCCCAGGTATGACCCCATAGGATGGAGAAAACCCTATAACCTCATATTAAATGCTTTATTTTTATCTGCACCACTCTTCAAAAGGTTTATAAATGAAAACTCTAAAACACCCTTTGACAGTGAAACCTGCCCTTTATAGTGGGCTCCGAGTCAAAAGGGTTTTATTTACTAATTCTTTCCAAATTTCTTTTTATCTCTCCCTCGTCTGTTAATGAGCATTGGTCCCAATCGTGATGTGTCAAAAGCTTCCTGCCAGAGGTTTGTTAATGTTGGCACAGATTTTGGAATCCTGAAAATGATATGGTGAAACAAAAAATAAATCAGGAAGGTGGTCAGATTAAAATCACCTTTTTTAAAAAATGTATTATTTTAAGAAAAAACATAAAAAAGCAGATGGAATGGCCTTTTTTCTTTACAAAAAATATCAACTACTGGCATTTATATTGTGCCTTTAATGTAGAAAAACATCCCAAGGTGCTTCATAGGAGCATAGTCAAAAGAAAATGGACACTGAGCCAAAGGAGATATTAGGAGAGGTGGCCAAAGGCTTGGTCAGAGGTGGGTTTTAAGAAGGGTCTTAAAGGAGATGGATTTAGGGAGAGACTGCCAGAGCATGGGACACAAGTGGCTAAAGGCACGGCCGCTAATGGTGAGGTAAAGGGAGGGCCAGAGTCAGAGGAAAGGAGAGTTTGGAGGGTTGCAGGGCTGGAGGAGGTTACAGAGATGGGGAGGAGTGAGGCCATGAGGGATTTAAATTTGAGATGTCGGAGGACTGGGAACCAATGTAGGTCAGCAAGGACATGGATGATGGGTGAATGGGACTTGGTGCGAGTTAGGATACGGGCAGCAGAGTTTTGGATGAGCTGAAGTTTATGGATGGAGGAGGATGGGAGGCTGGCCAGGAGAGCATTGGATTCGTTGAGTCTGGAGGTGACAAAGGCATGTATGAGGGTTTCAGCAGAAGATGGGCCAAGGTAGGACATGGAGGTGGAGACGGGCAATGTTACAGAGGTGAAAATAGTCTCTGTGGTGGAGAAGATAGAGTTTAGGGTTGAATAAAACACCAAAATTGCAGTCTGGTTCAGCCTAAGGAGGTGTATTACTGTATTTCATTTTAAACATTATTCACTTCGAAGATAATTTTATTTGGAGAGGATTGAGGGCTAGGAATATGTAGTGTTTCTGAATTTAAGTTCATCTACAAAAAAAAGTAATTCAAAATAGATCTTCTCTACAATATGTTTTATTTTATCAAGCGAGCATCTTCACTTGTGACCTTTAAAGAACTTGCATTTATACAGTGCAGTTCACGACCTCAGGATGTGCCAAAACACTTTACAACCAATGAAGTACTTTTGAAGTGTAGTCACTGTTGTAATGTAGGAAACGTGGCAGCCAATTTGCGCACAGCAAGATCCCACAAGCAGCAATGAGATAAATGACCAGATCATCTGTTTGAACATAAGAAATAGGAGCAGGAGTAGGCCATGTGGCCCCTTGAGCCTGCTCCGCCATTCAATCAGATCCTGGCTGATCTTCGACCTCAACTCCGCTTTCCTGCCCAATCCCCGCATCCCTTGATTCCTCCAGAGTCCAAAAATCTATCTATCTTAGCCTTGAATATATTCGATGACTGAGCATCCACAGCCCTCTGGGGTAGAGAATTCCAGAGATTCACAACTATCTGAGTGAAGAAATTCCTCCTCATCTCAGTCTTAAATGGCTGACCCCTTATCCTGAGACTATGCCCCCTAGTTCTAGACTCTCCAGCCAGGGGAAACAGCCTCTCAGCATCTACCCTGTCAAGCCCCCTCAGAATCTTATATGTTTCAATGAGAGCAACTCTCATTCCTAAACTCCAGAGAGTATAGGCCCATTCTACTCGACCTCTCCTCATAGGACAACCCTCTCATCCCAGGAATTAATCTAGTGAACCTTCGTTGCACCACCTCTAAGGCAAGTATATCCTTCCTTAGATAAGGAGACCAAAACTGTACGCAGCACTCCAGGTGAGGTCTCGCCAAAGCCCTGTACAATTGTAGTAAGACTTCCTTACTCTTGTACTCCAACCCCCTTGCAATAAAGGCCAACATGCCATTTGCTTTCCTAATTGCTTGCTGTACCTGCATGTTAACTTTTTGTATTTTTTGTACCAGGACTCCCAAGTCTCTCTGAACACCAACATTTAATAGTTTCTCACCATCTAAAAAAATGTTTTTCTATTCTTCCTACCAAAGTGAATAACCTCACATTTCCCCACATTATACTCCATCTGCCACCTTCTTGCCCACTCACTTAACCTGTCGATATCCCTTTGCAGACTCTTTGTGTCCTCCTCACAGCTTACTTTCCCACCTAGCTTTGTATCGTTTGTGATGTTGGTTGTATAATGTATAAATTATTTTTATGCAGGTTAAAGTAATTTATGAAAAATCAGCACAACCGTTGCAGATAAGACCGTAAGAGATAGGAGCAGGAGTAGGCCATTCGGCCCCTCGAACCTGCTCCGCCATTCAATGAGATCATGGCTGATCTGATTTTTATCTCAACTCCACTTTCCCGCCCTTTCCCCATATCCTTTGACTCCCTTGCTGATCAAACATTTGTCTAACTCGGCCTTGAATGTATTCAATGACTCAGCCTCCACAGCTTTTTGGGGTAAAGAATTCCAAAGATTCACGACCCTCTGGGAGAAGAAATTCCTCCTCGTTTCTGTCTTAAACAGGCAACCTTACTCTGAGACTATGCCCCCTAGTTTTAGATTCCCCCATGAGGGGTAACATCCTCTCAGCATCTACCCTATCGAGTCCCCTCAGAATCTTGTATGTTTCAATAAGATCTCCTCTCATTCTTCTAAACTCCAATGAGTATAGACCCAACCTGTTCAATCTTTCCTCATAAGACAACCCTTCCATACCCGGAATCAACCTAGTGAACCTTCTCTGAACTGCCTCCAATGCAAGTATGTCCTTCCTTAAATAAGGGCACCAGATCTGTACGCAGTACTTCAGGTGTGATCTCACTAGCACCCTGTACAGTTGGAGCATGACTTCCCTGCTTTTATACTCCATCTCCCTAGAAATAAAGGCCAATATTCCGTTTGCCTTCCAGATTACCTGCTGCACCTGAATGTTGACTTTTTGTGTTTCATGTACGAGGACACCCAGATCCCTCTGTATCGCATATTTTGTAGTTTTTCTCCATTCAAATAATATTTTGCTTTTTTATTTTTCCTCCCAACGTGGATGACTTCACATTTTATTCCATCTGCCAAATTTTTGCCCATTCGCTTAACCTGTCAATATCCCTTTGCAGACACTTTGTGTTCTCATCGCAACTTGCTTTTCCACCTATCTTTGTATCATCAGCAAATTTGGCCACAAGACACTCTGTTCCTTCATCCAAATCATTGATATATATTGTAAATAGTTGAGGCCCCAGCATTGATCCCTGCGGCACCCCACTCATTACAGATTGCCATTTTGAAAATGACCCTTTTATCCTGACTCTTTGTTTTCTGTTAGTTAGCCAATCCTCTATCCATGCCAGTATATTACCCCCAACACCATGAGCTCTTATCTTGTGCAATAATCTTTTATGCGGCATCTTATCGAATGCCTTTTGGAAATCCAAATCTACTGCATCCATTGGTTCCCCTTTATTCACCCTGCCCGTTACTTCCTCAAAGAACTTTAATAAATTTGTCAGTCATGATTTCCCCTTCATAAAACCATGTTAACTCTCCTTGATTGTGTTATGAGCCTCCAAATGTCCTGCTACTACTTCCTTAATAATGGAATCTAGCATTTTCCCAATGACAGATGTTAGGCTAACTGGTCTATAGTTACCTGCTTTCTGTCTACAGAAAATTCCACCCTCATTCCTTTATAATTGCCCTTATTTAAGTTTAATACAGTAGTTTCAGACCCAAGATCCTTGCTCTCAAACTGGATGTGAAATTCGATCATGTTATGATCACTGCTTCCTAAGGGATCCTTTACTTTTGAGATCATTAATTAATCCTGTTTTGTTACCCATTACCAGATCCAAAATGGCCTGTTCCCTGGTTGGTTCCCCGACGTATTGGTCTAAGAAACAGTCCCGAATACACTCTATGATCTCCTCCTCAGGGCTATTTTTGCCAATTTGATTTGTCCCATCTATGTGAAAGTTAAAATCACCCATGATTATTGCATTACCTTTTTTACAAGCCCCCCTTATTTCCTGATTAATATTTTGCCCTACAGTGTAGCTACTGTTAGGGGGCCTATATACTATTCCCACTAGTGATTTCTTTCCCTTGCTATTTCTTGCCTCCACCCAAATTGATTCGACATCTTGATCTTCTGAGCCAAGATCATTTCTCACTATTACACCAATTTCATCCTTTATTATCAGAGCTACCCCACCACCTTTACCTAGGTGTTATTCCACGCTAGTTCAAATTTTAATGAGATTACTTATCAGTCATGTTTGTTATTTTGAGTGCTGCTTTTCTGAACACTATGCTACCATTTAGTTCTCAAGGATACACTCGAATTGATAGCAAAACAATCCAAGCAACTTACTGGGCATGCTGCACACCTGTACTCATCGGTCCTCACAGCCATGAATATGGCCAAAGATAATCTGGAGAACAAGCAACAGGAGCTTGAAGCTGCTGGACTGAATGGGCAATCAGCACAGGTAAAGACCGGGACTGTTGATTCAGAGATTCCTGCACATGGTGAATCAAGGGCTATGCTTATTTATTGTGCTAGTGCTATAAAATATATACAAGGTGCTGTTGCATCCTTTTAGCTTAATTCAGGTCACCAGTAACCTCTTGCTACCTGAATTTTAGTTCTGGGAAAAGGTTCTGCAAAAACAACTTTGCATTAAAAGCCTGAAAACTGGGATGTAAATTTTTTAAACTTGTTTTTCATACATAGCTTGTCTTAAAAGAGTCGATCCTCTTGGTTCAGGGATAGTCAGAATCTGGGAAATTAGTTCTAAATATTGAGAGATTGCAGTTAATTTTCATTGTTTTTTTCCACTGATGCGACTTACTGCTTTGCAACTCGATGTTTTTGTTTTAAGTAGAGATTGGGCTGGATTTTCCTGAGTGACTCAGACGTTGTAAAGACAGTTCCCCATGGTGTCCGTAATAATTCCTGCAGATTTGGTGGTCACCTGCTTTCATGCAATACCACTGAAAGCATGTGTTTGGGGTGTGTCCAAGGAGACATCCAACATTATAGTTAGGCATTTAAATATCTTAGTGGTGCTATTTGATCTGTTGTCCCAGTTTCCTTTAGGAATCAGAGCCTCCATAGACACTAATCGTAGTGTAGCGTAGTCATTATGTGCCTGGGCTAGTAATTCAGGGAACGTGAGTTCAAACCTCACAATGGCAGTTTGAGAATTTTAACAAAAAAAAAATCTGGAAATAAAAAGTAACCATGAAACTGTCAGATTGTCATAAAAACCCAACTGGTTCACTAATGTCTTTTAGGAATGTGACTCCATCCCACACCAACAATGGTTGAGTCTAATCTGCCCTCTGAAGTGGCCTAGCAAGCACCTCAGTTGGCTTGTACCTTTTCGTACAACCTGACATTACTGTATTGGTCCTCATCCTCTTACAAACACCTCCGGTTGAGGGATTCCCAGTAGGAAACCTATGGGTAGCAGCAATTGCAAAGTTGGAACAATTGGCACAAAACCTGCAGGCAGGGGGAAAAAATGAAGAAAAACAATTAAGTGATTTGAAATAGTTATTTTCACATTCCCCTCCATGATCTCCCATTTACTTATAATTACCGAGCAACTGTGGATGTGCAATTCACGTGGGTGTGATTGAGAGGACATCCTGTACGCCCAAACAGGATGTGGCTTGGACATCCCTTCCTCCAAATTAATATTGAAATGAAGCTCCTGCCTGTTTCTCAGTAAATCCCCAAAATAAAAAGTAATTTAAAGAATAGTTCCCTCAATTAAAAACATGGCTTTACATTTAAAATTTTACAATTGTTTCTCCCCCTCCTTCCTTATGAGCAGATTCGACCAGTATCACTATCAAAGTCTAGTGAGAATAGAGGAAAACAAGTGCATGTGGCTATAAAGTTATAATCTTCTGATTTTGGATTTAAAACTTTTTCATGTTTTTGTCAGAGCTCTTAAGTTTGCTGTTTGGAATTTAGATATGGAGTTACTAATAATTTCTTCCATGTTCACCAAAAACATTTGTAAAATCCTTGTCATCTTTTGTTTTAAATATGCTGTCAAGTTTTTCTAACCCGAGTACAGCTGAGAAAATCCCCAATCCAGTCCTTTTAATTAGTCTTCTATGATCTAAACCTTTTTTAAAAAAAACACTGAACTGAAGGATTTTTTAAATGCAAATACAGACCTAGGGTGTGGAGTTTAAAACTTACTTATGCTTTTGTGATCGTTCAGATAATGTAAACCCTACCAGGAGTAAATTTGTTTCCATGAGATGATGTTGCACTAACCTGTTTTGATCACTTATTTTGGTTTTATCTTTACCCTACAATGTATTATAAAACCTTTCCTCAGTAAAACATTGTCAATAGAAATGGCTTGACATTTCTAAAGGGTGGGGATTCTACATTTTAATTAATCTTTTTGAACAATTTAAAAATAAATAACTGCATCATTCTGGCTGTAGTGGTGCTTTGTTTGAAGGTGTAGTCTATAAAAAGCACAGTACATGACCAACTCTACTGGAACTAGTCATTTCCTATGCAGTTGCTAGTCAGTGGAAAAGCAGAACCTTGGGATCAGTTTACCAGTCATGTGATTCATTGAATCAGGTGAGTAAAACGTTAGGTGCCACAATTGACGCCTCGGTGGGTAGTGACTGAGGTATATATAAACAGCAGGAATTTGAAATGAATAAACTACACAGAAGGTTCTAGGAATTTTCTTTCTATATTGATAGATCTAATTAGTCTTCAATTTAAAGCTTTGTTTACAGGACATTCAAATTACACCCATAACAAAACTGCTGACTGTAAATATTGTTTTTCCAGACTGTGAAGATGGAAGGAAGCCTTCGGGAAGATGATGTCTGAAACCACATTAACTTGGATCATCCAATTTAAAATGCTGAGCACTGTGATGTTGAAGCTCCTTTTAGTTCAAGTTTGGGACAGAACTAATTGTCAAACTGTTGGTTGCAATTTTCACATTTTACAAAAATACCTGTTAAGCAAATGGGCATATACATTTTCTGCAATTAGTGTTTTTAAAGCTCTTTACTTAATGCAGTTAACACTCAGGGTTTTACTTTCATTGCCATAACTATTTTAATTAAACTTCAAACTGGTCAAATTTAAGTCATTAAATAATTCATGGAGCCAAATGGAACAAAATTATTGTTTTTAAACTGCATTAAACTACTTTGAATTGCAGGTAGATCACCTGTGACATTACCCAGGAGTAGCCCATAACCTGAGGTACAGTTTGAGGTTCTAGATGGACAATACTTCCGATCATTACTGTGAGTTTGGGAGTCCAAAATTCACTCCCTGCTGCTCAGGTCTCTGATATGGTGCGTTATCAGTCCCCAGATAAGTGGGAGGGTTATTACACACTCCTCTCTGGTTCTGCAAGCTGATTGCTATTGGATAAATTAAAAAGCACTGGAGTAATCTATAATTGAACAGCGAATAGGGATTCTGATTCTATAGATTTATTTTAGAACCAATCTTCCTCTTCCACCTAATTTGTCCCATAGAGGACAAACAGGAGTACCCCTATGGCCAGCACAACTAGAGGAAAGAGTGCCAAAGGGTCATCCCTGTGTTGACTTCCTCTGCTCAGTACCAGCCTCTAATGGCACAGAACCTACCCAAGGAGAAACAGCAGAGAATGAACTGTCCATGGCACAAGGTCTGAGTGCCACCCCACACAGATTTGAGTTATGTAGAGTACTGTAATGATGAGGCAACACAACATTCACCGTGACTAAAAACATTTCATGGCATAAAGGAGAGGAAGGTGGTGAAAGAAATTTTCCAGAGTCCAAATGTGTTAACTTGAGTTTTGCTTAGAGCAAATCATTTGCTACAGCACAACCACCTACAACAAATCTCTATTTTCTGCACCTTTGGCGTTACAGCACAATTTGCTACTTGATTGCTGCAATTTTGCATAAAGTCCTGCAGATAGTGTAAATACTGTATTTTTAAATCAGAACTTGGCAATAATTTGCTCTAGTTGTATTAAGTGGCTAGATGTAACCAGTTTTCACAATCTTTTCAAAATTACTTTTATGAATGAAGCAGTATCAAAGTTTTTGTATTATTACTGTGTAATGTGAATTTTTATTAAAGTTTTTGTTGCCTTATTTTAATCAATTAGCATGTGACTAGTTTAACTTGTTTTAGCACGTTTGTGGAATTTGAGCAAAAAGTAGCTTGCTTTAGAATGCAATTTTGCAAAAAGGGAGTGGGGGGGTAAGGTAAACAACCAACGGGAATGAATGATCCAAAGAGGAAGACTTATGTTTTGTTAATCCAAGAAAAACGGTGATCACTGCTACCAAATCCAAATAAAGTCCCAATTGCTTGAAAAATTGTGTTAATGTCCACTATAAGGTTGCACCATTTAAGTTTTACAATTTACAGTAAAAAGTGATGGACTTGACAAAACATTTAAGATTCTTGTTTGCTCCTGCACCAGAAGTTAACCTTGCAGGAAAGGACTACCCTTTGTCTTGCAGCCAAATACAAAAGAAATGAAAATGATTTGAAACGCTGCTTCTACACAAAACATCCAGTAAAAGAGTTTGCATTAATAAATGAGTAATGCAGTCACTGGTTTACAGAGGGTTGTGAGGCTATGGAATACCCTACCAGATCATGTCAGGTTAGATAAGTGGTTGAACGATAACTTGCATTTATATAGCGCCTTTAACATAGTACGTCACAAGGCACTTCACAGGAGCAAACTCAGACAAAAATTGACAGAGCCAAAGGAGACATTAGGACAGGTGACCAAAAGCTTGGAGGGTCTTAAAGGTGAGGTGGAGGGGTTTAGGCAGGGAATTCCAGAGCTTAGGGCCTAGGCAGTTGAAGGCACGGCTGCCAATGGTGGGGCGAAGATAGTGGGGGAAAGCAGAATTCTCGGAGGGTTGTAGGGGGTTACAGAGACGGAGACACGAGGCCATGGGGGGGATTTAAACTGAGAATTTTAAAATCTAGAGAACAAAGATATGGGAACAGAGCAGGCACATGGGATTAGGATAAACACCGACTGGTTGGGTCAAACTATAGTAATTTCTATGTAATTCCATGATTTATTTTGCAATCAATAAAATTAACTTGAATCATACAAGTCAATGTCTTCTATGGAATTTAAAAAAACAGATGAATACCTATCAAAAGACTTGCATTTATACATAAATAAACCAAGAAATGTGGAGGAAAAAGTGCCATTAAGCATTTTATTTAGAATGAGTAAAAATAAATTTGAATTAAATCACCCTTAACCATGCTTAAAATATTAACTAAATTGTTTCAAATTATATGGGTCCCTAGACTAATTCTAAAAATGAAATGGTTAGCATGCCTGATATACTGTAACTGTTTACGAAACTTTCTGGACAAAAGAAAAAGCCACCAGTATCCAGATGTACAGTTCCTAAAAATCCACAAAAATAAATGAAATTCACTTGTAAAAATGTCACCTGTTTGGAGCACCTGGTCAATGAGCAATATCCCTGTGCTCACATATGCAGTTTATAAATACAAGCCATTTTCCAAGGCAAATGGAAATCATAACAACCAGTGATCTACATATTGAAAACGGTCATCCACAACCAAATCTACAGTGAGATACAACAAATGAGATATATGCAGAATAAATAATTAAGACATTTAAAGCTCTGCAGCAATTTAGCCCATTTTGTTTTGCAGGCTACGATGCTTCTGTGGACCATTTTGTACCACCATGTTAGTTCTAAAGTAATTCTAGTAAGTACAATATTTTATTAAACATTTCCTCAGTTGTTTAATGTTACATATGTGCAACAAATTACAATGTTCTGCAGCCACAAGTTATATGCAGAGAATATGAAGGTAATGCAGTGTAATTCTCTTGTATCTCTACAGAAAGTACTAGCAAAATCAGATCTGACACATAACCTCTCACTAAATTTTATTGATGTCAATGAACATGACAAAACACTGTTGTGCTGCTTGACGTGAAATGGCTAAACTTCATCTTCAGAGGAGATTCAATGTTGACATTTAAAACATGCCATTATAAACAAAATCAATTTTTATAATATAAACCAACCACAAGAAAATCTGATAACAGGTATGAGATTTATGCACATTATTAATGACCTGCACGCTTTAAGTTTAAAACAGTTCTGAAAATGAAGTTAGTCTCAAGTTGGAAATCCCAGCCAATAGTGGCATTTCAGTGCCTGATTTTGTGTCTGAAAGGGAGCAGGAAAGGGGCAGGGGGCAAGCCTGTAGTGGTGTGGCTACATACAGTACAATTCAGGCAATGTTTCTTACTTTTGGGCTTATTAAATCAAATTTATTAGGAGAATGTGAAAATTCTTAGCAGCAACCCCCACTGGACGACTTCACTGGTGTGCTCTGGATATTTACATTTGACTTTTCAGAACCACCAGAAGTAGCTCCAGGACCCATTCGTTTTTTAATCTCAGCAGCCATCGTCATAAAGGCTTGTTCTACATTTGTTGCATTCTTCGCACTGGTTTCCAAGAATGGAATCCCAAGGGAGTCTGCAAATTCCTGTTGACCAATAGAAGAGGAATTAATTACCCAGCAAGAACCTCCACTTTAGTTTATATACCAGTACATTAAGTTTCTCTCATGCATTTTACTACATTGTAAATTGATCAAGTACTTTATCTGCAAAGTTCTTTTTGCAACTGAATTTTCTGATAATGCACATCCTTCAAAAATATACATGAAAACTCAACATTCTACTACAATATAACCAGATTTTGGGTTAGGATTCCAAGAACTACACATGTACACACATAAAATGGAAATGGGCTTTACATTGTAATTAACCCCAGTTGTTACTGCCTAACTATAATGTATTTACAACTATATCTTGGTCACATGCATCTGTCTCCTTCAATTGATTTATTGCAAAACTTGCACAAACAAAAACTAACCCAAGACTATTTGACAGTTATTAGGAAATTGTTTGGATTAAAGACAATAAATGACTCAAAGCGCTTAACTTTATTTTGATGGGGAAGGTGGGGTGCACACATTACCTGCATCAATAGGCCAATTGTTTTCAAATAATACCAAGAATTTGCATCAAAGCATATCATACTCTCAACTACAAGAGACCAAATTTTTAAGAACTACACTGGAATCAAATTTCTACACTAGTATTGATCATTACAAATTTGTGCACTCGCAGAAATACTGAACTATCAGAGTGCCTTTATTCGATATATGTATCTACATACATGTTTACTGTTCATTCAAAACCAGTAAGCAATTTAACTAAAACAATACTTGTGCTCAAAAATGATTACAATTAAGCAACTAAATTAAAAAGGGTCCTGAAAAAAAACCCCACAGAATCCTTGGAATGATATTTTATATTTATTTCAAAAGATTAATACAAGGATTTTCCTACATATAAACCTCATTAAAAAGATTTTAACTGTTTACTGATTCCAGAAATGTTACAAAAGTAAGGAAGCACAAAATGCTCATTTTGCTAGGTAAGTTCCAAGAGTAACTAAACATTTCCTCAATTTGGAATCAACAACTTTTTTTTATATAAAAGGAGGACATGGCAATGAAGTGACTCATTTAACCCCCACAGCTTATATTACATGTGGCTCAGAGGGCAGGCAATTTGCTTCTGTCAACAAGCAATCTGAGTGTGGCCTGGAGAAGACCCTCCCTGAACATTCTCAGAATCTTCACTCCCACCGTGCTCACACAGCTGGCACTTAGGAATACAAGAATATGAAAGGCTAGAAATGGATCACCGTAGTCTGTCTAGGCTCCCGTTTTGTACACACCTCAAAACAGTTTTTTTTTGCCATTAAACTATCCAGCTCCCACTTGAATTTAACACTGGACCTGCATTAGCTGATTCTTCTCTCTCCCAGGACCACAATGAAAAATCAAACCATCATTGATTGACGCAATATTTTTACATTTTCGGTCATTTAGGACGGATTTTTGGTATTTTTAAGCAATTAAAGGTGAAGTTATGGATATGTGAATTTTGCATTTCATTTTTCTGTACGCATGCTATCTTCAACATTGTTTTTCTCTTGGAATTGGAATGCTTCCATCACTGCTAACTATTCTGGAGAATGTAAAACCAACATTTGTGTTGCATTTAAGTATATGAGAGATTGACTTTACGCAACATACCTTTGCTGTTGTATAGTCCACCACTTTCTTTGTGGTCAGATCACATTTGTTCCCTACCAATAACTTGTTAACATTTTCACTGGCATAACGATCTATCTCCTGAAGCCACTGTTTTACATTGTTGAATGACTCCTGGAGGAAAAGGAACAAGAAAAGCTTGAAAATGTGCTCTTCACTCCCTTCCTCTCCTAATGACACCGACTCATATTCAGGTATGGTTTCACAAATGGCAACAGCCCTCCAGTCCCTCACTCCAGTCCTGGTTTTCACGTGAGCCTGAACAGTGAACGTTTGCAGACTATTTGTGTGTCATATCAGCCAAACCCATCTTCAGCTGACATCTGTATAGGTTTACTTCCAACTATTTGATAAGTTTCTCCTCCTAAAAGAAGAGTGCCATTAAGGATTCGGGGAGGGGTATGTCATCCAAACTTAATTTTAAACAAAGCAAAATAAAATTAAAAATGGTAGGCTCAAATCAAAGATATTGGTGAGACCGCATCTGGAATACTGCATACAGTTTTGGTGTCCATACTTAAGAAAAGACATACTTGCTCTCGAGGCAGTACAAAGAAGGTTCACTCGGTTAATCCCGGGGATGAGGGGGCGGACATATGAGGAGAGGTTGAGTAGATTGGGACTCATTGGAGTTCAGAAGAATGAGAGGCGATCTTATTGAAACATATAAGATTGTGAAGGGGCTTGATCGGGTGGATGCGGTAAGGATGTTCCCAAGGATGGGTGAAACTAGAACTAGGGGGCATAATCTTAGAATAAGGGGCTGCTCTTTCAAAACTGAGATAAGGAGAAACTTCTTCACTCAGAGGGTAATAGGTCTGTGGAATTTGCTGCCCCAGGAAGCTGTGGAAGCTACATCATTAAATAAATTTAAAACAGAAATAGACAGTTTCCTAGAAGTAAAGGGAATTAGGGGTTACAGAGAGCGGGCAGGAAATTGGACATGAATTTAGATTTGAGGTTAGGATCAGATCAGCCATGATCTTATTGAATGGCGGAGCAGGCTCGAGGGGCCGATTGGCCTACTCCTGCTCCTATTTCTTATGTTCTTATACCATGCAGTCCCCACTTATCACAGAAGGCACCCAGTGAACAGGTAGGCAGCACATAGCAGCGCTCAAGGATTACACAAGTGCAAACTAGATCAATTTTAAGAAACAAAATTATATGAATGTTCAGCTAATCTGTTTTTTTGGTTGAGAGGAATATTGGCCAGGATACCTCCCTACTTCTCTCTGAATTGTGCCATGGGATCTTTTACATCCACCTGAACAGGCAGACTTGGTTTACTGTATCACCTGAAGAGATAGGACCTCAGTCAATGGAGTAATTGAGTGTTAGCCGAGGTTATATTCTCAAATCCTGGAGTGGGATTTAAATCCACGACTTTCTGACTCAGAAGCGGCAAAAGCACTGCCACCTGGTCCAAGCTGATGCTACTTCCTGCAAGGGTCACCAAACAGGAACAGGATGTCTGCCCAGCAAAACCTCACCTCCCAAAATAGCTCAGGGAAGTCAAGGCTAACTGCAGTGACTCTACTGGCGCCCCAATCTACACAGACCTAGAATGTAACCATGACCACCCTTGCTTGTACTGCTGAGTGTTCCATCAATATGGTGCATTTATCACCATTCTGGGCCATCAGGGATTGTTCTACCCGTGGCACTTTCTAACTTCAACTAATGAAATATTGAGCTTCACAGCGGTACTTCCAATCACCACATTGAGAACAGCAAAGTTACTATAGTTGTCCATTATTAGTTCTACACTTGTACGGTTAAGTATTCATTAGATTAACAGGCAACTATATTAAAAAAATCTTACATCTGCATGTAGTTCTGGAGTCAACTTTTTCCACTTTACTAGTCAACTAATATTTTCATATACTTTGATTTTATAAGACCAGAATTTCCTTTAATGTTGCAAAAAGTTCCCCCCCCACCCCTCCAAATTTATCCTGGCCTCTTGGGATCTAGTTCCTCACCTCACAACCAACCCCCCCCCCACCCCTCCATCTGCCCTGGGTTTTCTACCAATTTTTGTTTTTGATGCTAAGAATAGAAGTTGTGGGAAAAGAACTGGATTATAAAAATAGACTTCAATCATTGCATTTTCTAGAGTACTGCAGCACAAATAAAAGAACAACGTAGCAGCTACTTAAATTAGCCAATTAAATATAGGGGGGGGGGAAAAAGAGGGGATATATATTTATCTCTATTTCTATATATATCCATTGCTGGACTGCAATATCTAATCATTTATAGCATCAGATTAGTTTTAATGGTGTAACTAATATCTGTCACCGTGTGATTTGCTTTCTTTATTTCACCATTGTATTTAGTTTAGTTTCATGGTACCTGGTCTGTAACATCATACACAACTATGATGCCATGTGCTCCTCTGTAATAACTGGATGTGATCGTTCGAAACCTCTCCTGACCTGCTGTGTCCCACTGGATGCAAGAACAAAAAACAAAATCCCTTTAAGTCAGGGTTGGTATAATCATAGCTCTTACGATGCATAATCTCAAACAAAACTGATTTAAAATGGACAGCCAGTCTATAACAAGAGCTATTTTCCTCATTTTTTATGTTGTTCTCCATCTCCCAATTCAATCCACAGGCCATGTATCATTTCACAACTACTGAATGGTGGGAGCTAAAACAGTGTGTATATGTGTATATATATATATATATATATATTTTTTTTTAAAAGGTACTATTTTGAACTAGTTCGGAAGTTAATGTAGATGTTTGATGAATCACAGCACCTACATTGAGCAAGTTTCCAAATTGGTGATTTTTTTTTAAAAAAGCAATAAACTCTCGGCGCCAGACCTCATTACAGCCTTGGTCCAAACATCGACAAAAGAGCTGAATTCCAGAGGTGAGGTGAGAGTGACTGCCCTTGACATCAAGGCAGCTTTTGACCGAGTGTGGCACCAAGGAGCCCCAGTAAAATTGAAGTCAATGGGAATCAGGGGGAAAACTCTCCAGTGGCTGGAGTCATACCTAGCACAAAGATGGTAGTGGTTGTTGGAGGCCAATCATCTCAGCCCCAGGATGTTGCTGCAGGAGTTCCCCAGGGCAGAGTCCTAGGCCCAACCATCTTGAGCTGCATCATCAATGACTTTCCCTCCAACATAAGGTCAGAAATGGGGATGTTCGCAGATGATTGCAGTGTTCAGTTCCATTCACAACCACCCAGATAATGAAGCAGTCCGTGCCCGTATGCAGCAAGACCTGGACAACATCCAGGCTTGGGCCGATAAGTGGCAAGTAATATTCACGCTGGACAAGTGCCAGGCAAGTACCAGGCTCCTTGGTGCCACACTCGGTCAAATGCTGCCTTGATGTCAAGGCAGCATTTGAATAAAATAAAATAGCTGGACTATAACTTGGTGTTGTAAAATTGTTTACAATTGTCAACCCCAGTCCATCACCGGCATCTCCACATCTTGATGTCAAGGGCAGTCACTCTCACCTCGCCTCTGGAATTCAGCTGTTCTGTCCACGTTTGGACCAAGGCGGTAACGAGGTCTGGAGCAGAGTGGTTCTGGCGGAACCCAAACTAAGCATCGGTGAGTAGGTGATTGGTGAGTAAGTTCCGCTTGATAGCACTGTCGACAACACCTTCCATCACTTTGCTGATGAGAGAGTCTAACCACCTCCCCTTGACATTCAACGGCATTACCATCGCTGAATCCCCCACCATCAACATCCTGGGGGTCACCACTGACCAGAAACTTAACTGGACCAGCCACATAAATACTGTGGCTACAAGAGCACGTCAGAGACTGGGTATTCTGCGGCAAGTGACTCACCTCCTGACTCCCCGAAGCCTTTCCACCATCTACAAGGCACAAGTCAGGAGTGTGATGGAATACTCTCCACTTGCTTGGATGAGTGCAGCTCCAACAACACTCAAGAAGCTCAACACCATCCAGGACAAAGCAGCCCGTTCGATTGGCACTCCCTCCACCACTGGCGCACCGTGGCTGCAGTGTACACCATCTACAGGATGCACTGCAGCAACTCGCCACGGCTTCTTCGACAGCACCTCCCAAACCCGCGACTTCTACCAACTAGAAGGACAAGGGCAGCAGGCACATGGGAACAACACCACCTGCACGTTCCCCTCCAAGTCACACACCATCCCAACTTGGAAATATATCGCCGTTCCTTCATCGTCGCTGGGTCAAAATCCTGGAACTCCCTTCCTAACAGCACTGTGGGAGATCCTTCACCACACGGACTGCAGCGGTTCAAGGTGGTGGCTCACCACCACTTTCTCAAGGGCAATAAATGCTGGCCTTGCCCACATCCCATGAATGAATATAAAAAAGATTAAAAAGCTAGAAATTTCCCAGATATCAATTTATCAACGATATATTTTAACTTCACAATTTCAATGCTCCAGTATTTAGAAATACTTACGATTTGAAGTTTGATGGTCTTGCCATCTAACTCTATAGTTCTGATTTTGAAGTCCACACCAATTGTACTGATATAACTTTCTGTGTATGTATCATCCTGTAAATGAACAGAATATTGAAGAAAACGGCAATAGCTTTACTTTGTAAAGTACAGTAGCATCAGAACGCAACAACCTACTTTTGATATCCTTAAGTATTCTTCATTTAGCCATCACACTGAATTGGTGTTCCTAAACTTGAGATTGAGACTTTATCCATTTTCTGGACTAAAATCTCTGTAGAGCTCTGTTCTGGGTCTAATGTCTGGAAACTTTTGCAATATCCCAAGGAATCTGGAGAGACCCTCTCCCCACCGATCTTTGATCCCACTCAACTATGTTGCCTGAAAGTGCACTGATCAGTTTAAATCCTGCAGCCACACACTGGGGAGAAACTGGGTGTTTTGTTTTTTTTTAAGTCCAGACTACAGGTTTTTATAATGCTCACTTTGAATTGTAATAGTTTTCTTTTGTTTTCCTTATTTGTTCTCATTCATATTCAATTGTACTGCCGTCTGCAATTTGAACTAAAATGCTGGCCCAAGAGCAGGAAAGTAATCAGTCAAGAACTGGAATTTAAGCTCTTTGACAGGATATAATCAGAGTGCCACTTATAGATATGACTAAGGAAGTAATCCAAAATGTCCTATTGCTTATGCTGAAAACAGAGTTGATAATCACATGCACCCATGACACAAACAAACATTGCACAGTATCCAGCTGCCACTTACATAACCACTGGCACGTACCACTTATGCAAACCCTATAAAAATCATTCCAGAAACAACCCTTACAGCATTTTTGCTGTTCTGCTGCTTCTGGTCATTTCCACAGCTGCCTGACGAGCCAGCATCACCCCAACAGCAATGTTAATCAAGATGACAGCCAGTCTGTTTTCTCACTGTGGGGAAGGTATTGGGGTGGGATCAGAAAGTTACAAATTTCAACTTACAAACAACGGCTTCTTGAAGCAGCTCTACACTACAGAAGTGTCACACTGCTCACACTTTTTAAAAACAGCTTTTACTTCTCACCATTTTGGGGAGGGGGGAAAATCATGGTGTCCCATGTGGCAACTTTGTTTTATCTTCCTGTGACAGCTTGGTTGAGTTAGCAGATGGAACCTGCTTCCCTACAAGGAAAAGGAGAATAGTGTGGCAAGTCAACACAGCACTCTTCTGCTGTATGTATTGGCAACAAGTTCATGGGCCACACAGGAAGAGCTTTTTAAAGATCCCTCCACTTTCAGTCTTGTCTGTACGTGTGTTGCCACTACACTGCAGCGTTGTCTTGTATTTTTTGTTCCTTTTTAATTCAATTGCACACAATAGCCTTCATATTTCTAGTACTGGAACTTTAAGAAGCACTCAAGCACAGTATTCTAAATGGTTTCTGGACACACTGTTCTGTAGTTAATGTTATATATGTGTGGGTCCATCAATTTACATCCTAGTACTGAATTATCAAAGGAATTGACCACAACTGATGAGTTATGAATATAGACTCTTTCTCCCCAGTTTGTAGGTTGCCTTGCCATTTAACAATGTAACTGCATCGGTTCAAGTGGAGCTGAACCTACACAAGCTCTTGAGCATTCTGTAACAAGAAGGACTATTTGCAGTTAAATCACGATTTAGTACGTGCGCTCAGTCAAAATGTAACTTTTACAAAAGGCCACTGCCATTGCTATCAATAATTTTCATTGACGATACAAAAGGGAGCCGTTTACATTTACTCCAATCTCTGCAATATACCATTCTCAAATTTAGGATTGAATAAATCAATTTCCTGCATGCTGAGTAGGAGTACAGTCTACACTATTCAATGGTGCTTCATGCAAGTTACTTAAATTCAATTTTTTTAAGCACTAAATTCCCTACTTTGTGATATTATTGTGCTAGAAGCCTGACCCTTGCACAGAATCTACTGCTCTTAGGGTGATGTTATCTGACCAATTATGAGCATTGAAATTTCAGCACAGGAGGAAGGGGAGGGGAAGCCACATTTGACCCATTGTGCTTGTATCAGTGCTAGATCCACATTTAACTGCACACCCTAATCCCAATTTTCCTGTACCATTTAATTTTTTCATCTTTAATTTCACAAAATATCACGACTGACAGCTTTAATAATCATTTTTAATACATTTCAATAATCCTTTGTGAAAATTTCTTCGAGTCTCCATTTTTATACTTTTATTACTAATTGGTTTCTGCTGCTTTGTTACCAATTCAATAACTAGTGTAAATAATCTTACCATTTGCCTCAAACCTTTTTGAATAGGTCTTAGATCCTCTCCCCTTAAGTTTGACAACAACATTTATCTCTCATCTATTTACAGGGGGAGTTAGTGGCATGCATGAAATAAAGTTCCAAAAATGTATGTTAAAATGGGAAGACAACTAGAACCAAATTAAAGTGTACTAGTAAATCTAAGGTGGTGGGAAAGCGGAGAGATATGGTACCCTTCTAAAGCAAAAATGCAGTTACTAATCTTTCTTAAAACATTTCTACATGAACCCGCAATACGATTTGACAAATTTCTTCTCTCAATAGGAGATTATCTAGTATTAATGTAATGCACGTATACTAAATCATTTCAAACCGTTAACAAGCTAGCCACACTGCCCCAAACGCAGAATAGGGAAACAAAAATCTGTAGTTAATACTTCCAAATTGTTAATGGTGAAATGCACTCAGGAGTGCATGCTGATCCACAGCAACAATTGACATTCTGTCTCTCTTCGGTACGTATTATACCATATAGATCAAAAGGTATAAACCTACCATGCTTCATGTTTACCATCCCTGGCCACAAGAAATAAAGTGTGACCAGACCACACTCCTGTTTGCAACAATTTAAACCAACATAAGATTTGAAATTTACCAGTTGGCTCCTCCACACAAAATCTTAGAGACACCTTGGGCCTCAGGAAAGCAGAAATTCCAGTTTCTTAGTTCCCAGGTTTTCTCTTTAGCTCAATTAGAGAAACTGTTTGCATAAAACTGCATGTTTGTGCAAATACATGCAACGAGCACACGCTCAGAATTATGCTGCAATTTTAAAATGTAACTCACTACCGTTGGTTTGAAGTGAGCTGCAAAATTTTCTATTGGGAAAAGTGAATTGAACATTTAAGGAATTGCATTAAGACACTAAACAAAAAAAGGAAAATGCACAGAAGGGCAAGAGGAATGAATTAATATAAGTTCTTTTTCTTACTTGTGAAACAACTAAGTCACAGGATAGACAACCTAAGTCAAATATGAAAGTTTTCCATCCAAGTGGAATAAACTGGATATCCCATCATTCATTAATAAACATTTTGTGGAGTCATACAGCTAGTAGAAATCCTTAGATGAATAACTAGACAAAAAGAAGCCTTTCAAAGAGGTCATAATTCTGCTCTTTTTGAGAGTGGAAGTGGGTGACTTATTGGGTTTGGGGGGGGGGGGTGGGGGGAAGTGGAGGGGTAGAAGAAAAGGTGGGAAGAGATGAATTCATATCCCATACGTTTGGTCCATGGGGGTGGGCAGTCAACTTGCTCCCACGCCGCAATATTACTCTAAAGTGAGCAACAGTATAACTCCCACTCTAATGAAGTGCTGAGTTTTTAATTCAGCACATCTTCAGGGTTGGGATTTGGAAATGGTTGGATAATTTCAGGTGTGAACCTGCATCTGATCACATAAGAGCACTTCATTTTTTTAAATTTAGTGTATAAAACAGTATAAAATTGTAATCTTCAATTTTTGTTTTACCAAAACAAAATGACTTCAATTCCAAGAAAGTCACTTAACACTTAGTTTTGACAGACCACAGTTTTTCCCCACCCCCTCTCATTCTCCTATGGGGAGCAAAAGGATTGAGAGGTTTCACAGGTGTCAGCAGCCATCTGGGTACTTCGCCCAAGTGGCCAGTTTCATGCATAAATCTACACAGAAAATGTTGGCTGGCTAATCATGCATGGGGATGGGGATCACAGCAATCTTGACCCCATCTTCACACACAAACATGTATTTTCCTTTACGGTCATTAACCAGCAAACTGGATACAGAAACCATGGATGATGTCGTGTCTCCCTAGCCTGAGTGTGCCAAGGCAAACTGCAGTTTCTCATTTCCTATTTCCCCCCCACCCAAAAAAAAAACATCCTGGCTAATGTCAGTAAATAGCAAAGTCCAAAATACCAAAGCAGAGTTCTGTTACCTTGGCAATCGGGACAGTGACTATGATGAGTTAAAATATAGGCCAACACCCTTCATTTATGCAATTTTCCACCCCCCCCCACACAACCAAAATCAAAGCATAGTAATATTTAGGGAAGGCTTTTGATTCTTTAGTTTAAAAAAAAGGAGTCTGAACAGATGGATAGATGCATTTGAACAGAGACCTCATTCAAATTTATCCATCCACTCACGTCTCCCTTATTTACAGTCAATTTAGGGAGGATGGCCATTACACAATATGCTAAAAGTGACAAGTTGAACAAGCTGACAATTTGTTAAGCTCCTGCACTGGTACTTAGCTCAACAAAT
Organism: Heptranchias perlo; assembly: GCF_035084215.1. NCBI lineage: Eukaryota > Metazoa > Chordata > Chondrichthyes > Hexanchiformes > Hexanchidae > Heptranchias > Heptranchias perlo. The sequence goes on along the minus strand of NC_090332.1, from coordinate 89,862,102 downwards.
TCAAAAGCAATTTATATTCTTAGTGTTAACTTCTCCCTACTTCCTCAGGCTGTCAAAACAATCAAATTGTAATCATGTCCCTCAGAAGGTTCATCTCAGCAAAACACTTTGACCGTGAACAACGTAACAAATTTTAACGCCTTTATTTTGGAAGATTGGTGAAATGACTATATTAAGCACATAGCTAATCAGCTGTCATTTCATGGGATAACTTTTAAGCATTACACAGAACTTTGTAGTTTCCACAAGAATATCAGGTTTAAAATCATTGAACTAGTACTCAGTAATGTACATCGGTCGGACTAGATATGAACAGTTACTTGGTCAAGTGTGGAGTGATTAGGGAAAGCCAGCACGGATTTGTTAAAGGCAAATCGTGTTTAACTAACCTGAGAGTTTTTTGATGAGATAACAGAGGGTCGATGAGGGCAATGCAGTTGATGTGGTGTATATGGACTTTCAAAAGGCATTTGATAAAGTGCCACATAATAGGCTTGTTATCAAGATTGAAGCCCATGGAATAAAAGGGGCAGTAGCAGCATGGATGCAGAATCGGTTAAGTGACAGGAAGCAGAGAGTAGTGGTGAACGGTTGTTTTTTGGACTGGAGGGAGGTGTACATTGGTGTTTCCCAGGGGTCGGTGCTAGGACCACTGCTTTTCTTGATATATATTAATGGCTTGGACTTCAGTGTAGAGGGCACAATTTCCAAGTTTGCAGAAGTTCACAAAACTTGGAAGTGTAATGAACAGCGAGGAGGATAGTGATAGACTTCAAGAGGACATAGGCAGGCTGGTGGCATGGGCGGACACATGGCAGTTGAAATTTAACGCAGAAAAATGTGAGGTGATACATTTCGGTAGGAAGAATGAGGAGAGGCAATATAAACTAAAGGGCGCAATTCTAAAAGGGATACAGGAACAGAAAGATCTGGGGGTATATGTACACAAATCATTGAAGGTGACAGGACAGGTTGAGAAACCGGTTAAAAAAGCTTTCGAGATCCTGGGCTTTATAAATAGAGGCACAGAGTACAAAAGTAAGAAAGTCATGATGAACCTTTATAAAACACTGGTGCGGCCACAACTGGAGTATTGTGTCCAGTTCTGGGCACCGTACCTGAGGAAAGATGTGAAGGCCTTAGAGAGGGTGCAGAAGAGATTTACGAGAATGATTCCAGGGAAGAGGGACTTTAGTTACGTGGATAGATTGGAGAAGCTGGGGTTGTTCTCCTTGGAAGAGAAGGTTGAGAGGAGATTTGATAGAGGTATTCAAAATCATGAAGGGTCTAGATAGAGCAGATAGAGAAAAACTTCCCACTGGCGGAAAGGTCAAGGATCAGAGGACATAGATTTAAGGTGATTGGCAAAAGAACCAAAGGTAACATTAGGAAAAACTTTTTTTTAAAATACAGTGAGTGGTTAGGATCTGGAACGCACTGCCCGAGCAAGTGGTGGAGGCAGATTCAATCATGGCCTTCAAAAGACCTAGAAGAGAAAAAAATTGCAGGGCAACGGGGATAGGGCAGGGGAATGAGACTAGCTGGATTGCTCTTGCATAGACTCGATGGGCCAAATGGCCTCCTTCCATGCTGTAACCTTTCTATGATTCTATGTCCAGATAACAGGTATTTATGCACTAGTGAACAAATTACACCATGTGAAATAAGCAGTTGTAAGAACTGTAGCAGACAACTTAACATTTTTTGATCAATTTAAAAGCTGCATATTTGAATTAAATTAATAGCTGATGCTTTATATCAACCATGTACATCACAGATAGCAATAGATCAACTAATGACCTGGTGTTTTTCAAGATCACTTTTAGCTAAAATAGACAAGAGCCACAAGTTTATGGGGAAAAAAACCTACTGAGTTTGCTTTTTTGTGGAGGTGAGGAAAGAAGATAGCCGAGTACCACTTTAGAGCAAGGTGTACCATTCTGGAGCAGTCTAGGTTTAGAGTTAGACCTGGTAGCTAACTTGCGCACATCTCAACCCTTCGATGCACCATTAACAAGTGATCAAATCATTCTAATCTTACAACTTCTTCAGATTCCAATCAGCTCGAGTCAGTATTTTTTATGGATACTGTTGCCAAACTGAACATAACTTGCTGTAAACACTTGAACAGGGTTACGCTAAACCAGAGCTTAGGTTGTACTTGTGGCTGTTATGGTTTGATGCTTCACAATTCCTGGAATGAGCTTTTGTTAACAGCAGCAATTTCTCATCTTCAGTGGTCGATGATACATCTTGGAATTTCAAAAAAATTCATCCAAATCCCGAGCAAAAGGTGAACATGGGGGGTGGGGGGAAAAGCGAGAGAAAGAGGATGCTGAAGCAGTAGATTCATTACACATGCTGCCAAAACCCCTGGCGCAGTTAGATTTCACTCCAAATGAGAACTATAGGAATTTACCCAGCGTAGTATTGTCACTAGGTTTATTTAGTACACAAGTACCAATATCCTATATGAAAAATTAGGAAAGCCAATATGCTTTAATACAATACTCAATTCTTCTGCACCTTAGTCTTCTCCTTTTCCTGGTGACAGATCTTAAACCACCAAAACTTCACACTGGTGATATATGGCTCAAAATACTCTCTTCAGGCACAACCCAAATTTGGAGGACAAAATAAGATTTTGCACTTTTTCACTGTTGAAATTCCACATGACCATCATAATCCATTATATTCAAAGTCTTGTATATAACATGTGTCATCACTCACTTCCTGTAGGGATTCTCTGTAACACGGTCAAATCCCAGTGATAACAATGCAGCGTGAACACATATCTGGGAAAGGCACATTTTGGATTTCAGTATGCCACTTTGGGTGCCATTGTGGAGTACAATCGATATTCTAGACCCATGAATGTAAAACACTGCATTTACCTAAATGGCAAGTCTTTATGGCAACTATAAAGCTGGTATAAGAATTGTCAGAACAAGGTTAACATGCAAAAAAAAGTGAAAGCTGTACTTACTGCAAATCTAAGGAGGAGACAAGATTTTCCAACACCAGAGTCTCCAATCAGCAGCAGCTTGAATAAATAGTCACTGAAAGAGATAAATGCAACAGAATTTATCAAAAGATTGCATTGTGTACTTAACATTCTATACTAAAATATAACACTGAACAAGTTTGTTTCATTTGCGGTGAGTCACCTTTCATTATTGTACCTGCATGAACACAGAACTCTTTCCTTACCTGAAAATAATTATGCTTCTATGGGCACCAGCAATCCTCTGCTACGTTGCCCAAATGACTATTCTTCGTGTGAGAGCTTGGTAGCTTGAGTCAATGGGTTTGAGTGAATAGTCTTCACTAAAGGCACTGGATGCTTGGTCAGATGATCTCACAGAACAGTATTCCAACCCTGACTGATTTTCTCCCCCAGCTGTCAGCCTGGAGATGCAGAAGTATACTGTACCAACTACTTCCATTTATATAGCGCCTTTAACTTAAAAAACACACCCCAGGGCGCTTCATACCAGCGTAATCAGACAAAAATGGATGTCAAGCCAAATGAAGATATTAGGAGGGATGACCAAAAGCCTGGTCAAAGAAGTGGATTTTAAGGAGGGTCGTAAAGCAAGTGAGGTGGTGGAAAGGCATACGGGTTTATGGAGGGAATTCCAGAATGTTGGGCCTAAAAGTCTGAAATGACATACCAATGTTGAGGCGAGGTGGAGAGAGGTGCAAGAGAGACCACAGTGGAAGGAACGCAGAGTCCTGGATTTGGTGGTTTGGGGAGGAAGGAGGTGTTTTCAGGGATGGAAGAGGTTACAGAGATAGGTCTGAGGCTATGAAGGTTTAAATGCGAGAATGAGAATTTTAAATTGGAGGACCGGGAGCCAATGTAGGTCAGCAAGGACAATAGTGATGGGAGAGCAGGTCAGTACAGATAGGATACAGGCAGCAGAGTTTTGGATGAACTGAGTTATGGAATATGGAGGGCAAGCTAGCCAGAAGAGCATTAGAATAGTCAAGTCAGGAGATGACAAAGGCATGGACAGGAGTTTCAGCAGGAGGGGGGGGCAGAGGTAGGCAATGTTACGACGGTGGAAGTAGGTGGTCTTTATCACGGAGAGGATACGGGGCTGTAAACCCAGTTCAGGGTCAAATAGGATGTTTACAATTCTTTTAGATACACTGTGTCTGGTATATGTAGAAGGATGTCTGTTAAGTCGGAAAGTCCATCTCGGGCAGGTTAAGAAATGAACATGGGGGTCAGCTTCTGCATGTATGCTGACAACACCCAGTTCTACCTTTCCAATTCCTCTTTAGACCCCTCCACTGCCTCTGTTGTCAGACTGCTTGTCTGACTGAGTATTGGATAAGCCTCAATCTCCTCCATTTAAACATTGGAAAGAATGAAGCCATTGTTTTTGGTCCCCACCACAAACCCCGTATCCTTATCACTGATTCTATCCCCCTACCTGACCACACTCTCAGATTTAATCAGACTGTTCGCAACCCCAGTCCATCACCGGCATCTCCACATCATATCTAAAAGAACTAGAATTAAACTAAACACTAAGGACTGAAGAGTGAGACTGAACTTTAGTGTCAAAAATATACTCGTATCCTCAAATTCCAGAGAAACCCCTCCAATCTGAGTGACATGTTAGAGGAGTTCAGCTCTTCAGGTGACAATCACCTTACGCAGCCCTGCTGGCACCCTTGATGACCTCCAAAACAATGAAGTACAGGCCAAACTCCAGTTTAGCTCAAGTTGCTGCCTTGCTATTCCACTCTTGTTTATACAATCCACTTAAATCCACTCAAAACAGCACAGCTAGCACAATCTGGCAACTAAAGCAGTGACAGCACTTTCAAAACAGCTAACTTGTGAAATATAATTTAGTGTTAACCTCCTCACTTCTATTCAGGTCAGATCTACTCACTCAGCTGGCCTCTTGCAACTCTCTCTTACAACTTGGTGCAGCAAGCAACCAAGCAAACAGAATGTTGAACTATATATACTTTTTGATATATATTAATGACCTGGACTTGGGTATACAGGGCATAATTTCAAAGTTTGCAGGTGACGTGAAACTCAGAAATGTAGTAAACAATGAGGATAATAACAGACTCCAGGACACAGACTGGTGAAATGGACAGACACGTGGTGCATGAAATTTAACGCAGAGAAGTGTGCAGTGTTTCATTTTGATAGGAAGAATAAATGGTACAATTTTAAAGGGGGTGCAGGAACTGTAGGACCTAGGGACGCACATACACAAATCTTTGAAGGTGGCAGGTAATGTTGAGAAGGCTGTTAAAAACGCATTAGGGATCCTTGGCTTTATAAATAGAGGCAGAGAGTAGAAAAGCAAGGAAGTTATGCTAAACCTTTATTAAACACTGGTTAGGCCCCAGCTGGAGTATTGTGACCAATTCTGGGCACCACACTTTAGGAAGGATGTCAAGGCCTTAGAGAGGGTGCAGAGGAGATTTACTAGAATGCTACTGGGGATGAAAGACTTCAATTACATGGAGAGACTAGACAAACGGGTTGTTCTCCTTAGAGCAGAGAAGGTTATGGGGAGATTTGATAGAGATGTTCAAAATCATGAAAAATATTGATAGAGTAAATAAGGAGAAACTATTTCCAGTGGCAGAAGGGTCAGTAACCAGAGGACACAGATTTAAGGTAATTCGCAAAAGAACCAGAGGCGACACGAGGAAATTTATTTTTAACGCAGCGAGTTATGATCTGGAATGCACTGCCTGAAAGTGTGGTGGAAGCAGAATCAATAATAACTTTCAAAAGGGAATTGGATGAATTGGGAAAATTTGCAGGACTAAGGGGAAAGAGCAGGGGAGTGGGACTAATTGGTTAGATCTTTCAAAGAGCCGGCACAGGCACGATGGGCCGAATGGCGGCCTTCTGTACTGTATGATTCTATATAGCTAATACAGTAGCATATGCAATGGAGAAGTCATACGCAATGTGTACAGTTGCCCTGGTTAGGCCACACTGGGTACAATGCCCAATTCTGGTCATCAAAACACAAGGGAAACATTCAAGCTTTGGGAAGTTTAGAGAACAGCCAGGAAATTGATTCCCATTGTCAGAGGACAACGTTGAAGAAAGAGTGGAGAAACTTGGGCTTTTTAACCTGTAAAGGTGACAGGATCACACAGAAGTATACAAGACAGTAAATGATAGGAATTCTACTTGAAACTGATGTAGCATCACAGTACAACACTTCCAAACTCATTAGTTGGATATGTTGAATTTTAGGACTTACTAAGAATGTGATAAGGCACTATATAAATCAAATTCTTTCTTTACTAGCCTGTCCAAACAGGAATAGCTAAAGGAAGTTGTCCAGCATATCATTTCCTCCGAATTCAATCCTTCTTGTTTATTGTCCAAGTTCGTTCAATAAACTAATGTTGTCCCACAAAGTGTACACATCACAACTGCAAGAGATCCAAATCTGATCAGCAGCAAAAGCAAAAACACAAACAGCAAATGCAAGCCACATTCAAATTATCGAGAAAAAAAAATGCTGGCTCATACATCACAACCTTGAATTTCAGTTGATTTATAACCTCTGGACTCCTAAATTTGTTAATCCAAACCAGTAATTATTCTATTTATCCATAAATATTGAGATCCATTTGACCTACATGAATCATAATTGAAAAACAGACACTAGGGAGAGCTTACAAGGCACTGTTGTGTATTTGGTAGTATAACAGGGTGTAATCAGTGAATTCTGTAATTAGTACAAATATATAATGAAAGACTCTAATGGCTACTAAGAATAAGCAAAGTTTTGGAGAAGTTATACTGGATTGCCAAAAGGATATTTTTATATATTATGTGTTTTTGGGGTGTGATCGACACAGACAAGCCATTTATTGCCCACCCCAAGTTCCCGCAGACACCGAGTCAACATGTAATGTGGGGCTAGAGTCACACATAGGCCAGACCGGGCGGGGATGGCAAGTTCCCTTCCCTGTCTGCAGCCTTTGATACGGGTGACCACACCATCCTCCTCCGATGCCTCTCCTCTGTAGCCCTGCCGAGTGGGACTGCCCTCACCTGGTTCCATTCTTACCTATCCGGTCGTAGCCAGAGAACCTCCTGCAATGGGTTCTCTTCTCCCGAGTTACCTCTGGAGTCCCCAAAGATCCATTCTTGGCCCCCTATTTCTCATTGACATGCTGCCCCTCAGCGATATCGTCTATAACATGCCAGGTTCCACATTTATGCCGACTACACCCAGTTAGACCTCACCACTTCTGTCGACCCCACCACTGCCTTCGTGTTATCAGACTGCCTGTCCAACCTCCAGACCTGAACAAACCAAAATTTCCTCAAATTAAAGGTCAGAACCGAAGCCATTGTCTTCAGCCCCCACCACAAACTCCATTCCCGAGCCACTGGTTCCATCCTCCTCCCTGGCCACCGCCTCAGGCTGAACCAGACTGTTTGCAACCTTGGCATCCCATTTGACCCTGAGCTGAGCTTCTAACCCCATACCCTTTCCATCACCAAGATCACCTACTTCCACCTCCGTAATATCGCCCATTTCCGCCCTGCCTCAGCTCACCTGCTGCTGAAACCCTCACGCATGTTTTTGTTACCTCCAGACTTGACTATTCCAATGATTGCCTGGCCGGCCTCCCATCTTCCACCCTCCACAAACTTGAACTCATCCAAAACTCTGCTGCCCGTATCCTAACTCACACCAAGTCCCGTTCACACATCACCCCTGTACTCACTGACTTAGATTGGGTCCCGGTCCTTCGATGCCTCAATTTTAAAATTCACATCCTCGTGTTCCAATCCTTCTTTGCTTATAGTTAATTTGAGTTTGATCGCATTCCTGTAAAGTGCCTTGGGATGTTTTACTACGTTAAAGGCATTACATAAATGTATGTATGTTGTTGTAGTTGTAGTAGTAGTAGTAGTAGTAGTGAACCAGCTGGGTTTTTACGACAATCCAGCAGCTTTCATGATCATTTTTCTGGTCCCAGCCACAAATCACCAGATTTAATTAACTTAAAATCCCACCGTGACAAGTTGGAAATTAACACTCAACCTCAGGATTGCTAGCCCAATACCATAAACACTAGGCTACCGTACCCATCCCATGTCTACCTGCAATAATGAAGATCAAGTGGTTTCTATAACCATCTGCAGAGTCAAAAGCTAAGATGGCAGTTTTGATATCTGCATCACTATATCTACCATTTTAGCAAACTTGCTTAAGATGCAGGTGACTATTCTTTCCTCCCCAAACCTCTTGAGAACGGTATTTACATTTTCTTTGGCTATAAATGCAAGTGCTTTGTTTATTCTCGCTCCCCTTCCAAAAACCAGTATTTTTCCCCTCACTGGAAGTGGTCACGAGCGTAGTACTGCACCAGGGAGGTTTTTTTAATTTTCAAGTCTCTAATGACCCGCACCTTGAACACATTCGCCAAGCTCATGTCCCAACAGCGGCTGAAATGACTGAGCTCAGCTTAGAAGTGCCTCATAATCTCCTTCTGCAAACATTAGTTGCCCTCAGTGACTCAGAATAATGTCCTCCCAAACACCGTCAGTTTGCAATTACGTAATAGTTTATAAGAACATAAGAAATAGGAGCAGGAGTAGGCCATCCGGCCCCTCGAGCCTGCTCCGCCATTCAATAAGATCATGGCTGATCTTTGACCTCAACTCCGACCTATCTTAGCCTTGAATATACTCAACAGCATCCATAGCCCTCTGGGGTAGAGAATTCCAAAGATTCACAACCCTCAGTGAAGAAATTTGTCCTCATCTCAGTCTTGAATGGCTGACCCCTTATCCTGAGACTATGCCTCCTAGTTCTAGACTCTACAGGCAGGGGAAGCAACCTTTCAGTATCTACCCTGTCAAGCCCCCTCAGAATCTCTTGTATGTTTCAATGAGATAATTTAAGCTATATACAAGCACAAAAAATGACAGTTTCCCTCCCACCACATTAGTCTCATGGTTACTGGTAAATTTTCTGCTCGCTTGTTATATCACATGGGTCATTATCGTGCACTCTGCGTATTATAGCATATATCCAGCTCTACTGATCCACAGCTCCATTTATGCATTTCAAACAAAGTGTCAGGAGGACCTGGAACCTGGTTAAAATTTCCAATTCCTGAAGTCAAGCCTTAGAGAGGAAGCAAGCCTGTGCAGAGGGAAACTTCTAAGACATTTCTAAAATTAACTGATTTTAAGTGCAATTTTGTGTTCTATGTTATAAATATTACCTTTAGCTATAGATACTAACTTGGGGAAGAAAATGGTGGCCAAAAGCAATTTGAAAAAAAACAGTTAAATGATTTGCCTGGTTCTAAGATTGCTAGGTTTGGAAAAAAAAGTGAACAACTTTATTGGGTGGTCTGTGATCCTTGTTACTATATTAGTAATTTTTCTTACCTGTCTAGGGAATGAAAGTTGTTTAGTCAATGAAATATTTTAACCAATTAGTACGTTAACAGATTGTGGATAATTGAGCCAATTACTTTTGTCTTACATTCACTTTGAGGCTTTAGACAACATTAAAAACATATTTCCCTGTGAAGTTCAGATGGATTTTGTGCAGTTGGTGGAAATCAGATACTGATGATCACTGGAGGAATCTGATGGAATCATTAATGAATAATCTACGGTTGAATATCAGGAAATTTACTCAAGTAATTTCTTTATTATTTTCTCCCTCATGTCCAACACATTTTGGCAATTTTCATTTTAAGTCTTTCTTGCTTAATCTTTACCATTGTCTCTTATTTTTCTTCTATCCCATTCACTCCCAAAAAATAAACAAAATTTAGGGACAAAAATCAGCATTTAATATATTTAAGCAGATTAAGTGAGCACTGCACTATTAGTACTAAAAATGGAAAAGACCAAAAATAAATTTGGAAGCCCTGTAGAATCATGTATTGACTCCTGAGTTTACTTAATGTTAAAGTGTCCTATTAATACAATCGTATCAGTCGACACTTTCTGGTTTGGCCTATCGCTGCTCAGACAAGTTATCAAGAAAGGTGTGCCAACCTTTCTTTTTTAATTCCGAAATCAGTTTAGCTTTGTATTTCAATCTTCCTACTGGAAATGAGACATGAATCATCGAATTTCACAGCACAGGAGACCATTTGGCCCATCGTGCCTGTGCTGGCTCTTTGAAAGAGCTATCCAGTTAGTCCCATTTCCCCCCGCTCTTATAGAATCATTGAACATTACCTGAGAAAATACAATTAATGTGCAATAGGATGGATTGACTGAAATAAAACTACAAACCCCTACCCTATACAAAAAACAAACAATTTAGCATCATGTAATTGCAATATTTAATCCCCAAGGTCCTTTACACATTCATAACCATCAATCCCCTTTTCTCAGTCACTTTTTGACAGAATCAAAGTTAACACCAACAGACCAGCAAATGCTAGATATTTTTTCAGCTTGGTTCTTATAACTACTCTGAAGTATGTTATTAATTGTGGTTCACAAGCAGAAGTCTTCAAATCAGAAATACACCATGGGGATGCATAACGTATACACACACTTCACATAACTCAGTAAAAATGCCCTCACCTAGATCAATTTGCCTTTTAACCCCAATCTAACATCCTCAAGAGAATACTCAGTCAATGGAATATCTTTAAGATTAGTAGTGATCTACAACAGAGTTTTCTTAACGAGTTACAATAAAACCAGTTTGTCCCAGGTCAAAACTAATTTCATAAAATAAGAATGTTCTGACATTGCAGAATATGAGGATCTTGTGACATTCGTTAGGTTAAACATCAAAAAGGTAGCTTTCTGGTAATACAGTCCTTCTGTCTCCTTTTGTTTCTATTCAGTTTGTTTAATTTTTGCTTACAAGGGGTTTCAAGATTCAATATTGGACCTTTTCATTAATGGAACTGGAGGCCTTTAGAAAAATAATTTTGAATATACATCTGAACAAAACAGGGATTATTGTGTTTGTTTTGTCTAAAGAACAAAATGATTACAAAGTATCACCAATAGAACTCTTGGAAATAGTTTGCTACAAATAAACTACATGCGATTAAATTTAGTTTTGAAAGGACAGTGTCCTTTTTGTTGTACTTAACCAGCAACATCTCAACGTTTAATTAACTGAATAGCTTGTATAGCACATGACAACCATTTCCTGCAGTTCCACATACATGAAGTCTTAAAAAAATACACACCAGGACCAGTTCCAGATACCCGTTGAAGGTGGTGCCCAGAGGGGGTAAGTGTTTCTTTATGGAGAGGAAAACAAAAGGAGGGAAGGTCGGTGTAAGCTGCGTCTGCTCACCTCCCAGACAGGAAATAAAACAGCTGCCCGTCCCCCATCTCAACCATGGAAGGTGAAAGCTTATTTGGACACTGAAGATGAGGGAGAAGTACTGAGTTGAATATCTTGACATTTGTTCATAGTTAGCATGCACCAAAGTATATACATCATAGTATTGGAGCAGTGCCCAGTTAGCAAAACTCAGCACTGCTGAATACAGCAATGTGTACACTTTGAGTCATGCTAAACCAGGTGAAACTTGGGGTGGGGCACAGGGATAAAGGGTTGTCAGAAACAGGTTTGTGAAGGCGGGGAATACAGTAGTGTTCCTGGTCTTGAGTGATCTGTAAGCACAAACACCATCCGAGCATCACTCACAACCAACCTGCAGTTCACAGTATATTCCACATTGAAGTAAATGTATGGATGAAAAATGTTACTGGCAGCAGATTTGGTACTTTTTTTTGAGAGATCAGGGCCATTAGAAATTATTCAGTAGTCTAAGGAACAAGTTGATGCATAGATTGATTTGGAGGCAATGGATTGTGGGGGGGGGGGGGGGGGGAGGGGGTTGGGGGAAGAAGAGAAGAGGGAGGGGAAAGCAAACCAAATCTACACTGAATTTTAGGCGCACATCAACCTGATTCTCTCTTCACCCCCCACCCCAATAGTTATACTTACATAACATCAAATAAATATGCTTTGTCCCTTGGGCTGTTCCTTGCAACAGATCTATCAGGCACGAGAATTGACTTTCAACATACTTAGGGAAGTGAATGACCGCAGGTAAAAATTCCAAGATAAAACAAATCTTCCAGACCATGAATTATAATCTACATTATTCAACCCTGTCTGCCTACATCTCTTCTAGATGTATCTTTGTATTCTCCCATTCCTATTCTTAACTGCATATTATTACAGTTCCTTATTAAAAGGAATTTGCTGACTCAGCAATAACTACTAGACGTTTTATTGCAGGGAAATGTAATTCTCTCACTTCCTTTGTCTACTCAGACTCGAGACATTTTATACTCTCATCCTCCAGTTAGTGATAAGTAATTAAATAACCTGCTTGCATTCTACATTAGGCATGCTCTTCTTCATTTTAATCACACGCCTTCTGTTCGATTTATTCAATAGAATAAATTCCGTCAGTTTATCTTCAAATCTTAAAACAAAGTCCCAAAACCACTTGTAATGTTGTCTGAACCCTCAGCAATGTCCTTCAAGAAGGCAAAGTGCCCAAAATATTCCAAATACTATAAGGTTAAGGCAAATCGGTTATGACTTATAATCGAATGCCCTTGAGCTCACAGCAATTGATTACAGCTTCAGGCTGAATACATTCAGTAAACAAACACAAATAAATCTTTTTCCAACACTGTCAAAAGACAATCCATCCGCTGTGCAGAGGTTTCATGTTACATTACAATATCACCTAACGTTGCTAGTACATCTGCTTCAAAAATATGGCCAAATCCATTTGAATTCTCTCTGATGAATGGGACAGTATTTTGGAGCTTATAAATGCAATCCAACAAATCATACGAGTGCCATGTGACAAGCAGGTCTCTTATGAATATAATGTAGTAGCAATTGTCGTAAATGTAATAAAACCATCCCCCACCCCCCAGGATGGATAATGGCAAGCAATTTTCTCAGTTAATTTCATTCTCAGATCAAATGTACATCTAAAAGTTCATCACTACACAAAATATGCAGTACTGTACTTTTTTATATTTTAAAGACAAGTGTAATATCAGTTACTTGTCCTAAAGGGCTCTTTTTATTAAAAAATTAAACAGTTTCAATGTGAAAATTCTCTACTTGTTTTCTAATACCAGTTATTCACTGATATCATGATACATTTCAAGTAGAATACTATTGGCCCATTTAGCCTGCCTATCTAATGATTCCCATTCTTTCCTGCATATGATTTTATTTCAAAAATATTGTACAAAGTTAAACTTTTAACTGCATTAGTTTATTATTCTTAAATACAAGATTTACAATACACAAATTCAAGAAATTCAGACTTCAGCACTTGCTGGACAACAGCGTGAATTTATATAGTACCTTTAACCTTAAGGCAATTCACAGGAGCGTAATCAGACAAAAACTGACACCGAGCCAAAGGAGGAGATATTAGGAGGTGACTAAAAGCTTTGTCAAAGAGGTAGGTTTTAAGGAGCGTCTTAAAGGAGGAGAGAAAGTTGGAGGCTTTGGGAGAGAATTCCAGAGGTTAGGGCCTGGACGTCTGAAGACAGGGCTGCCAATAGTGGGGCAAAGGAAGTTGGGATGGACAAGAGGCCAGAGTTGGAGGAACAGAGTGTTGTAGGAGGGTCGCAGAAGGTTACAGGGATAGGAAGGGGCAAGGCCATGGAGGGATTTTAAAAAATCGAGAAGTTAGTGGAACAGGAGCTCATGTAGGTCAGCGAGCTACAGCGAGGGGTGATGGGTGAGTGGGTTAGGATATGGGTAGCAGAGTTTTAGACAAGCTCGGATTTATGGAAGGTGGAAGATGGGAGGTCAGCCAGGAGAGCATTGGAATAGTTGAGCCTGGAGGTAACAAAAACGTAGATGAAGGTTTCAGCAGCAGATGGGCTGAGGCAGGAATGGAGACTGGCGATGTTACGGTTGGAGCAAAACTTTTGACATGTTTCATTTCACTTTCCACCCAACTGCACATTCCATTTACTTGTCAGCATTTCAATCTAAGTGTCAACATGGCTCAGCTGATAGCTTTTGAATCAGAAGGTTATGGCTCTGAGCCCCACACCAGGACTTGAACATAATCTAGGTCGACAGTTTGGTGCATTACTGAGGGAGTACTACATTATCAGAGACGCCAGAGATTAAACGTTAAATCAGCCTCAACTAGGACAATAGCTTGAATTATTTCTCAAGATACACTGCTGCTGTTGGGGGGCATTATTTTTTGCTTAACATGCGTTAATAGATGCTGTAACATTTTTCATTAATAAAGGGCACTTGCAAACTTCACACTCTTAACCTGCCACTATTTCGCAATGGATCTAATCTTTTAATTGTGAACCATGCCAAGTGACAATTGAAAGGCCTTAGTTCAAATAAAATGCTTAAACATGCTAAACGTAGTTACTTTTGTTAGAAACAGTTCTCAAATTGGCACCTTTCAAGGCATTATTCCACATCACTAGCTGTCCTCCACTGCCTCATCGAAGGGGTCATTCATTGAAAGATTAGACACTAAATACCTGTATTGTCAGGTCATTCGAGAGCAGGAGGCAGTGATGAGCCAGTTTCTCATTATGACCAAGCACCTCAGTCAGGAAATCCTAAACCCAACTTTCGGTTTCTACATTAATGGGCTCATTTAAAGTAACCATATTTCACAAAGAAAAACAAACTTGCAATGAATTAATTTCCCCTCAGTGATTGGCTATCTGGAATTAAATTTGCCATAAGTCAATAACCAAACCTACATACAAGTGCAGATCAAAACACTTTCAGAAATTATTTTCTCCTCAGTCCGTGTGTGTCTCTCTTTCATCCCCAGACTGAAGCCCGGATCTTTGTTATCCCACTTTTCCCATCGGAGTCAGGAATCTGTTCCCATGCAAAAACAGGCCGTTAACAGCTGGATCACGGTTGGGCCTCACCTGTACCAAGGGCAGTCAGCAACTGCACCACCTCACACAAAGTTACATAGGAGCAGGAGGCCATTCAGCCCCTCGAGCCTGTTATATAGGAGCAGGAGGCCATTCAGCCCCTCGAGCCTGTTATATGGCAGCAGGAGGCCATTCAGCCCCTCGAGCCTGTTATATAGCAGCAGGAGGCCATTCAGCCCCTCGAGCCTGTTATCCAACATTCAATTGGATCATGGCCGATCTGTACCTTGATCCCCATCTACCCGCCTTGGTTCCGTAACCCTTAATACCCTTTATAAATTTATCAATCTCAGTTTTGAAATTTCCAATTGACCCCCAGCCTCAACAGCTCTTTGGGGGAGAGAGTTCCGGATTCCCACTCCCCTTTGTGTGAAGAAGTGCTTCCTGACATCACCCCCTGAACGGCCTGGCTCTAATTTTAAGATTAAAAGCCCCTCTCGTCCTGGGCTGTGCCCTCCACACACCAGCCGGCTCCAGGCCGGGGTGTCGCCGCCAGCTGAGGGGAGGCCGGCCGCCCTCACCTCTCCTTTAGTTCACTCGTTGCCCCGCCGCCGCCGCCGCCGCCTCAGCTTGTAGGCCCAGATCACCGGTCGTTATTAATCAGAGAGAGAGAGAGAGAGAGGAATGAAGGCAGGCACTTACTACTCGGGATTCATGGTTGACATCTCACTTTCACCCTCTCCAACCCCGCAGTCCGCTCCACCGTTCTTTTATTTCTGTCAAGTTTTTTTTTTCCTTAGGGCTCTTCACAACCCCCTCCCTCCCCCAAAAAAAAACCCGTCGAAATAATTAAAAAATATATATAATATAAAATAAATTTAAAAAAAAATGTTGTGGGGAAGAGAAACGTCTCTTTTGCCCCGAAACTCCGAGTCGCCAAGAAGCGGGACCCCGAGAAAATGGCCGCCCGTCCAACCCGGAAATAACAAGCAGCCCGCGCCCCGCCGCCTGCTGGGAGTTGGAGGCCGGTGACGTCACCCGCCGCCCCGAAACAGAAGGGCCGCCGGGGGAGAAAAACTACAATCCCCAGGAGGCAGTTCGGGCCCCCCCCCACTCGCGCCTGCGCAGCGACGCGCTGGGCGTTTCTGCCGGCCCGGGTTGCGTCACCCGCGGGGGGGGAGGAGGGAGGAGGGAGGACACGTGGCAAGTGGAGCCGGCCAGGGCAGAGTGAAGCAACAGAGCGGAACTTTCGCAAGAGTTTTGCAAAGGCAGAGGCTCTGACTTGGCTGTTTGGTTTTTAATTTGTAACCGAAGACGTGCATCATAAGACATTCTCCCATCCATGTCGTATGCAATGATTGCTGCATTCTTACCAAGGTTCACAGGGTGGTGGAAGCAGTAACTTTCAAAAGGGAATTGGATAAATACTTGAAGAAGGGGGGGATTTGCAGGGCTATGGGATCAATTGGATAGCTCTTTCAAAGAGCCAGCACAGGCACGATGGGCCCAATGGCCTCCTTCTGTGCTGTATGATTCTATGATGCAAGTTCAGTGCTGAAGATTTGCCAGTGTTCTAAGTTTCACAACAAGAGTATTAGATTACAACATGTTTCCCCACTTGGAAAAACTTAGGCTTAAAACTTTATCCTTCACTCATTCCCATGTATAGATGATATAAAATATGTAACAAGCACACCCATAAGCAATGAGCGTGTTATATTGACCCGAGGACACTTAACGGGTCTGTTTTCAGAGCTGCTCGTGGTGGTGACGGGTGTATTACTATGCAGTTTATTTATAGAAAATAGTTGACCTGTTTGGTCCAAAGTTATCTCAGGGGATGCCCAAAGGTACTAAAATGATCAGGTTTTATGGTTGTCCCACCAGAGACTCGACCTCCATCAGTATTATTGTTCAGAGTGGTTACGTGGAACAGATCAGCTTTTTTAGCTGCCTCCTACACGTCACATACTTTGAAGTTCGAGTGATGAAGCCACACTGAAATGTACAATTGATTTTGCACCTCACTTAGCCTACTAATATTAGAAACTTTCATTACAGGTCCGATCAGTTGCTTGATTTCTGTCCCCATTCTTAAAGACATCTTTTGCTCACTGGAGTTGTAGTAAGTAAAATTATGTAGAACAGTAAGACAACTTAGTCACAGAAATAAACACATGTAACCAATGGATTTAAAAAATATCAAAATTCCACATGATTTAGACACAAAAACAACCTTCTAGGCCTGCCCCTGTCTTGTTTGAATTTTAAATGTCACAGCAACGAGGATCAGTCCAACTCTTTGACTGGGAGACATGCTAGCAGTGCCATAAATCTGGCAACCCTCTGGTATGAAAGAGAGACTTGCATTTATATTGCGCCTTTCGTGGCCTCAGGACGTCCCAAAGCGCTTTACAGCCAATGAAGTACTTTTTTTTGGTATGGTTCCCATCTTTGCTCCCTCAAGTCCATGGGGTGCAGACTTGAGTGTATTTAATGTACAATTGGTTTAGACGTCCATTACCAGATCTGGCCGGATCACATTAAATATCAGTGCACTCTGCTCTCCCAAAATTGCCCATTACTCCAGGATCATCACAGAATGCAAAGACAACCTCCAGCTACTTTTCTCCAATAGTCTCTATAAACCCCTCTCCCCTGCCTCCTCCACCCTCACCTCCAACAACAAGTACAAGGAGCTCATGGAGTTCTTTCTCACTAAGATTGAGACCATTCGTTGAGCTGCCTCTGCTGCTTCCCCCCTTTCCCTTGGCCACCGAGCCAAGCTTCCCACTAGGCTCCCTTTTACCTTAGCCCTGAACCCGCATCTTTCTGTAGTTTCTCTCCCATCATGCCCTCTCTGAGCTCATCTTGTCCGTGAGACCCACCGCCTGCTCCTTTGACCCCATTCCCCTAAACTACTGACCACCCAACTTCCCTTCCTGGCCCCCACGCGAGCTGACATTGTAAATGGTTTTCGCTCTTCAGGTTTTGGCCCTCACACTTTCAAAACCATCATCACCCTCTCCTGAAAAATCAAACTCTTTACCCCTCTGTCCTTGCAAACTACCATCTCCAATCTGCCTTTCCTATCCAAAATCCTTGACTATGTTGTCACCTCCCAAGTTTCTGCATTCCTTTACTGCACCTCCACATTTGAATCTTTCCAATCAGGTTTCTATCCCTGTTATAGCACTGAAATGGCCCTAACTAAAGACACAAACGACATCCTCTGTGACTGTGTTCTTGGTGCATTGTCCCTCCTCATCCTCTCAGCAGCCTTTGATGTGGTCAACCACATCATCCTTTCCTCCGTTGTCCAGCTCAGTGAGTTTGGTCTCACTCTCACCTATTCAATTGTAGCCAGAGCATCTCCAGCAATGGCTTGTCTTCCTTTAGCACCATCACCCCCAAAATCCTCTTGTCCTTGGCCCCCTCCTTTTCCTCATCTACATGCCACCCCTTGGCAGCATTATTCAGACATAGGATCAGCTTCCACATGTAAGCTGATGACACACAGCTCCACTGCCTCTGTGTTGTCAGCCTGCTTGTCTGACATTCAGTCCTGGATGACCCGCAATTTCCTCCTGTTGAACACTGGGAAGACCGAAACCATCTTCTTCGGCTCCCACCACAAACTTTGTACGCTCACCACCAATTCCATCCCCAACCATTGTCTCAGGCTGAAACCGACTGTTCACAACCTATTCAATTCAGAGCTGAGCTTCTGACCCCATATCCCCTGCATCACAAAAACTGCCTACTTTCACCTCTGTATCATCGCCAACCTCCGTCACTGCCTCTACCCATTGCAAAACTTATGCATGCCCTTTCTCACATCCAGACTCAACTATTTCAATGCTCTCGCGGCTGGCCTCCCATTCTCCATCCTCGGTAAACTTCAGCTCATCTAAAGCTCTGCTGCCTATATCCTATCCCACACCACGTCCTGCTCACCGACAATGAACGGAGCTCGAAATTAGCTTCGGTATTAACCGCAAAAACTGATGTGAAGAATTAATTTAACACATCTGCTATTTCCTGTTTCCCTTTGATATTTTTTATTCAACCTATCCTATAGAGGACCTGTCCAGCCTTTAACACTTCTGTAGCTGAAACATTTATTTCACTCCCTCACTGCTAATTACAGCCTACTTCAGTGCAGCACCTTGGGATGTTATTCTACGTTAAAGGTGCTACATAAATGCAAGTTGTTGTTGCACCTTCCTATGCTCATTTTGGTTATCCTCAACTGACTTTTGCTCCAGTCCTAATCTACTTTTGCTGCTTGTATGTGTGTCTTAGATATTTCTGCTTGGTGCTTAGGTTGTTTTTAATCTCCTTATTCAGCTGCTGTCGTCCTAGATTTGCTACATGTTCCCTTTTTCTCATTGGGATATTGTTCCTTTCTGCAGCCTTCATAATGGCCTTAAAATTAAGTTTTCTTCAAGTTATTTTCTACAATATCAAAGAAGAGTGATTATTAATATTTATAGAATCATAGAATGATACAGTACAGGAGGCCATTGGGCCCATCGTGCCTGTGCTGGCTTTTTGAAAGAGCTATCCAATTAGTCACACTCCCCTGCTCTTTCCCCATAGCCCTGCAAATTTTTCCCTTTCAAGTATTTATCCAATTTCCTTTTGGAAGTTACGATTGAATCTGCTTCCACCGCCCTTTCAGGCAGCGCATTCCAGATCAGAACAATTGCTTCTGAGTGGGTGTGTGTACAAATGTAAGACTATTACAGTAACAATATATATTTGTGTTAGATAATGAATTCAGCCAATCAATATGTAAATCATCATCTGTGTCTGGCCAATCTACCAACGATATAGGCAGAGACAGAAGTCATTGACTAAACGACTGACATTTTCTTTTATCAGTGTTGTGTCACAGACTGTCATTTGATTAACTGGCACATTTACAGACCTTGGCCTAAATTTTAACTCGGAAAAACGGTGGGTTGGGGGCAGGGGTGGGAGGGCAGTAAAAAATTTTTAAAGTCTAAAACCCGCCCCAGCCCGCCCACTTCCGGTTTAAACGGAGGCGGTACAAGTGACCAGCCCGCTCTTAGGAGGCGGGTCAGTCAGTGAAAGCTTTCAAAGAGGCTGCGGGCCTTCATTTTTACAGATTTTTTTATTTTTAGCCCCTGGGGGCTGGGATTCCCGGGCCTTCTCCTTCACGCCACGCGAGAGGAGGCGAGAAGTTCTGAAACAGCAGGTAAGTGCCTTTACTGCACAGCTGGAGGGCCCGGAGGAGTAGGACTGCTTTCCCCAGGTCCAAACCTACCTGCAATGCCGCCCCCCCCACCACAATCTCTGATCCCCAACACCCCCCCACGATCTCCCTTCCCTCCCGATAACCCGACAACGACCCCTCCACCCTTCCCCCCCCCCATCTAAGACTTACCTTCTGGCATCCACTTTCTTCCTCTCCTCCCGTCTGACTGAGGCCAGCCTGTCGATCAGGCCAGCCTGTTGGGCGGGAAACTGACAAAAAAAAAGGCATCCTTACGTCAAAATCGTAAGGACATCCAGGAAACCCGTACTTCCGGGTTTCCGATCAGGAATTCCCTCTCCCCTCCCCCCCACCCCAACCATCTTCCCGGCTCGGAGTTAAAATTTAGGCCCTTATGTTTTCTTGACCACGAATTGGTTAAAATTATGTAGCTTCGATATGTGCAACGACAACAACTTGCACCTTTAACATAGTGAAACGTCCCATGACACTTCACAGGAGCGATTATCAAACAAAATTTGACACCGAGCCACATGAGGATAAGAAATCTGACCTAAAGCTTTGTCAAAGAGATAGGTTTTAAGGAGCATCTGAAAGGAGGGAAGAGAGGCAGAGAGTTTTAGGGATGGAATTCCAGAGCTTAGGGCCAAGTATAACAGAATAGTTCATCACTGACCCCTTTATCCAGTAACCTAATCTTTAACGAAGCAACTGAACTAAAGGAGCGATTGGAACATGGAATCTGTGACCATCTCTGCATGCCCACACCTCATCTGTGGATTGGTGTGAACGGTTAACTCTGTATCCAGGCAGGCAAAGTGACTCACTCTCCGACTCCCAAACTCTTCACAGTCTTTCTAGCCAGGAGCTCTACTATTGCTATGAGTGCCAGGTGGTGGTGGGCGGGGTGGTTAGAAGTTCGGAGGTTTTAGGCAGTCTGACAGGTTGCTGCCCAGCCTCTAGTCCCAGGGCAGCCCAACACTTTTTTTGTATGGTGGCCTGAGATCCTCGGGAC
Organism: Heptranchias perlo; assembly: GCF_035084215.1. NCBI lineage: Eukaryota > Metazoa > Chordata > Chondrichthyes > Hexanchiformes > Hexanchidae > Heptranchias > Heptranchias perlo. The sequence goes on along the minus strand of NC_090332.1, from coordinate 89,840,958 downwards.
TCTACCCAGGACACCAGTCTAATTTAAAATAAAATATCATTTCTCCGCTCATGGTAAATCAGAGCGTATGCTGGTTGCGATGGGAGGTGTCTTGGGTTTATTAGAACTTGGGAGGAGGTGTGAGAGAGTATTTAAGGAGGGATGATGCAGTGAGCACCTTTGTTTGGTTCAGTCCTATTAAGGAGTTCCCTTTTCTTCCTGTTTCCAGTTCTGACAAAAGGTCGGCACCTGAAATGTTAATCTGCCTTTTCGCTTTTCAGATGCTGATTAATGTGCTGTATAGTTCCAGTGTTTTCTGTTTTTATCCTAGATTGTTTAATCTGTTGTAACTGGGGAGATTTCACATTGGATTGTACAAAGTGATAAATATAAAAAGAAGGGAAGTTAAAAGATATGGGAGGAAGATTTATACAGAAGTACAACCTCCATCTACGCTGGTTCCACTTTATTTCAGTTGTGATATTTCTCAGTTTGCCAGGAAATAATGATGACTGTCATCAAGAAATGTGAAGAGCAGCAATCACACCACTAAATACAGTTAAATGTTACCTTTTCTGATAAAGAACAATTGTAGATTTCCATATCACAGGAAGCACACTCTGACAGGAGTAACAAGACAACACATGACCTGAATTGGCCAAATTGCAGCTTTTTTTTGAATGGTAACAACCTACTTTACTTCAGAAGAAACTACGCTTCACAATCGCGGTGCAAGAAGAGGCAGTACTCCAACCTGGAAGAGTCAAGACCTTAGAATGGGGGTGGGAGTTGGGGGGGGGACACCCTGGAAATCTAAGGGTCTCAGTCAGGTTAAGGATTTGGAAGTCGAGTATAGACGAACATCCTACCAACAACTGAGGAATGCGTTGGACCTCCCTTCATGGTACTAACATTTCCAGCAGGTGGCAGGAAATCGGAGAGAACGGTTGGAGCCAGAATTGACATTAAAAATATGAAAAGTAGTTGGAAAATTAGGAAGCACAATGAACAGCAGCTACCTATTTGTTTCTGATTAAATCAATGTTTTGTAAATGGTGTTGGTAATTGTAATTTAAAAAAATATCGGGCAGATTAAACTGAAAAAGTCAGAAGGGAAAGGGGGATGAAAAGGAGTTGAGTCGTATTATCATAGAGCTAGTTAGCACAGGAGACCATTTGGCCCATCATGTCAGTGCTGGAGCATTCTAAAACAAATTCCACTGACCTGCTCCCTCCCCATAGCCTTGTACCTTTCTCTGCTTCAAATATCTATCCAATTTTCCCTTAAAGGATGCAATGGTCTCTGCCTCAAACATTCCCTGTGGCAAGATATTCCATGCTCCAACAACCCTCTGCATAAATAAATGTTTCCTAACCTCTCACAATGCACGGTCTTAGTGACAATTTGAATTGATGATCCCTTGTCACTGACTTCCCAACCAGAGGAAATAATCTTGCCTTACTCACTCCTTCGTTTGATGAGGAGTGAATTGCCAGTGCAGGCAAGTCTGCACCGTCTGCCAGCAGTACCCCATTCAAGAGTCAAAACAGGGGCTTTTATGTCAGGCATCTCAACAGTCCAGATAGCTTGATTTTCAATACATAGAAAAGATTATCAGGTTCTAAAACTGATTGGAGAAATTCTTGAGTTTTGTCAGCAAATAATCGAAGGACTGCAGCGGTTCAAGCAGAAGGCCCAGCACCACCACCTTAGGGCGACTAGGGATGGGCAATAAACGTGGCCTTGTCAGCATCACCCGCATTTTAAAAAAGTACAAAAGAAATAAGAGCAGATTTCTGAGTGCTTTCAAGCCCAGCCTTGCACCTCCAAGTTGTTTTCAGCTCGGGAGCTCAACATGTCAACCATCTCGGATTTAAACCTGATGGCACAGGGCACTAACCTGTGAAACCACTGCAGTGCTTTACAGTTTTGTAAAAAGTATAGGTTTTTAATCATCGCAATGACTTTAGTCAAATTTAACGCTAATTTATGGTTTGTATGAGGGCTGCTCTGCCTGTTCAGCTGCTTCCATCCCATGAGTCCAGAATGTATAAGGAAAACATACAGTTGAAGCAGCTCCAACTTCACCCTGTGTAAAAAAAAAACTGCTTAGCAAATGCGTCATCAGTTACAAGAAAATCTTTAAATGGGTCCTTCCTAAAATGGGTATCGATTGTAATAAACAGGGAATTTTGCTTTTTAATACAAAATGTATTTCATTAGCAATATGAAAACAATGCCTGAAATGAAACATACTGTGAAGCTGAAAATGAGCCAATAAGTTTCAGCGTGGCTCAGTGGGAGCATTCATCCCTCTGCAACAAGAGCTTGTGGATTCAAGCCCCACTCTACGACTTAAGCACGTGATCTAGGCTGACACTGAGGGAATGCTGCACTGTCAGAGGCTCTGTTTTGTTGGATGAGACATTAAACCAAGGCCCTGTCTGGTGGTTCCTGTGGTTATGCTAAAGAAACCCCATGGCATTAATCAAGGAGTAGGGAATTCTCCATGTCCTTCCAGGTATGCTGCATTGCTGTCCTTTGGGGAGATTGCCCTGGAGTGGGAAGCAGGGAAATTCTCCAGTAACCACCTCAAGCAGCAGCATCTCCACTTTGCCAGACAATAAAGGTGCTTGAGTGCTGCGTAACTCCATCAGTTGCCCACAGATTCCTTTTCCTGCCTCCACATTTATTTTACCAGCCACTAGATTTTGCCAGCCTCCTTTTGTTCTCCAAATATTTACAGCCTTTTTAAAGGCAAACAAAAACTTTCTCCTCATATGCTACCACTTCCCGTTAAATTTTCCTAGCATCCTTGTTCTTAAAGCTCTCAAAGAGCTGCTGACGCACAATTTCCCACCCTCCCCTTTGGTGAGCTCCCAACACCAGGTCCAATATGAGCCAAGGGTCCATTGAAACTATTCACATGAGGCTGATTCTCCATGTTTCTGGGGCAGCTAGCCCCCCTTCCTCCAAGCACATTCTAAACCCACTGTGCCCAACTCCCACTCGATCTATGCACAGACGGGAAAATCTACTCTTAGAAGTAAATCAATACCACCTTAACTGGTTTAATGGACTGATACATAATCATAGACTCTCGAATGATACAGCACACAAGAAGGCCACCTGACCCATCGTGCCTGTGCCGGCTCTTTGAAAGAGCTATCCAATTAGTCTCACTCCCCTACTCTTTCCCCATAGCCCTGCAAAAATTTCCCCTTCAACTATTTATCCAATTCCCTTTTGAAAGTTTATTATTGAAACTGCTTCCACCGCCCTTTCAGGCAGCGCATTCCAGATCATAACAACTCGCTGTGTAAAACATTTTTTCCTCATGTCGCCTCTGGTTCTTTTGCCAATCACCTGTGTCCTCTGGTTACTGACCCTTCTGCCACTGGAAACAGTTTCTCCTTGTTTACTCTATCAAAACCCTTCATGATTTTGAACACCTCTATCAAATCTCCCCTTAACCTTCTCTGTTCCAAGGAGAACAATCCTAGCTTCTCCAGTCTCTCCACAATACTAAAATCTAGTAAATCTCCTCTGCACCCTCTATAAGGCCTTGACATCCTTCCTGAAGTGTGGTGCCCAGAATTGGCCACGATACTCCAGCTGGGGCCTAACTAGTGTTTGATAAAGGTTTAGCATAACAATGTAATAACGTGAATCATTTAATTTCATTGGTGCTAATTTTCTCTTCTTACTCTTTACAGTGTATTTCTACTCACCGATATACTCTGGTATTTCCTTGCTGCTCCTGATAAGCCTACAATTATTCACTGGTTTCAAGATAATCTAATAAATGGTCAGTTAAGAGCTTTGCAGTAAATTAAACAATTTCTACTGGCGAAGAACATTACAACAAAATGAAAACTGAAAGTGATTATAAAAGAAAAATACTATCCCATTCCACCCTCCCAAAGTATTCCTTCTTCAAAATGCTCTTGCCTAATATTTCATTATTTCAGCAGAAATGCTATGGTTATTTAAGGATCCCAGTGTTGTGTTGGTTGACATACTAACTGTATAGTTTTCATTCAGTGCTTTGTGTGATGGATTGGACTTGAGTAATGTGTTAATGCCACTTCAAAGGGAATTGTCTAATACTGATAAGGTAGATTAATAAAGATAACTCTTTTCATTTGAAATTGATGCTACTGTTTACATCTAACTCATAGCACACTGAACACAGATTTTTTTTTTACGAATATAGATTTTCAACAGAGGTTAAAAATAAATCTTTTGGAAGCATTCCACTGGCTCATTTGGCAATGCACTGCCCAGTGTCGATCTGAATGAAACCAGAACAAGAAGGTTCTAGGTTTGATCCCCTGGGTAGGATTTGACGTGCTCCAATTGCCTTAAACATCCCAAGGCATGAGAGGAAAAAATCAGCCTGAGCTCCCACTCCAATTGCTATCCTGTGACCCCTTCTGGAAAACAATCGTTATTCAGACTTTAAAACATATGTGAACTACACCAGGTACCTTCATATTCAATGCAATTAGCCCAATTTCAAAGATGGCTTCCTTTCCTACTCTGTGACAGATATCCTGAATTACAGACTGACATGCGTCTGCGGGAGAAAGCCCCTGAAGAAGATAGAGAGAAAAATTAATTACCACATATTAGAACTTCATTACAAAATTCCAATCCTGAATTCAACAACAACTTGCATTTATATAGCACCTTTAACATAGTAAAACGCCCAAAGTGCTTCACAGGAGCGATTATCAAACAAAATTTGACACCGAGCCACATGAGATTTGAGCACAAGGGACCAAAAGCTTGGTCAAAGAGGTAGGTTTTAAGGAGCGTCTTAAAGGAGGAGAGAGAGGCGGAGAGGTTTAGGGAGGGAATTCCAGAGCTTAGGGCCTAGGCAGCTGAAGGCACGGCCGCCAATGGTGGAGCAATTAAAATCGAGGATGCACAAGAGGCCAGAATTGGAGGAGCGCAGAGATCTCGGAGGGTTGTAGGACTGGAGGAGGTTACAGAGATAGGGAGGGGCGAGGCCATGTAGGGATTTGAAAACAAGGATCAAAATTTTAAAATCAAGCGTTGCCGGACTGGGAGTCAATGTAGGTCAGCGAGCACAGGGGTGATGGGTGAACAGGATTTGGAGCGAGCTGGGATACGGGCAGCAGAATACATCATAATTTTGAGGGTTTCGTAAAATCTGAAATAAATGCAAATTACGAAAAATGCTAATATTGAATAACTAATTGATGAGTTTTAATGAGATGCATGTAAAATTCTAATTGGACAGAAAAACTATAATAATGAAGAAGAAAAAAAGTTTTGTTTACTAAAAATCAGCAGCACAGTCAGGCAACAATTTTAACTTAAAGAACACCACAAGGTAATGTGGTATTAGAAATGTTAACAGCTAACATTTTCATTGCTTTAAAAATAAGAACAATAAGTATCTTACAGTGCATAGAAGGTATGAATTCAATCTGCTGCTTCTGCTGTCATTCCTAAAGATTGTAACATCTTTGGAATTGCTTAATTGAATAACTTACTTTTTTATAGATTATTATTTAATAAATAAAAAATGCAAACACCAAAAAAAACTCTCATAAAACTTTCAAATAAGTCTTAAAACACATTACCTGCTTCATAAGCTGAACAACATGGAAACTAGGGCAGAAACACATGATTTTGTCGCCGTCACCAGTGGCTCCAATTTAAAAAAAACAGAACATATACTTTTGAATGAAGTTTTTGAGAACATTAGTTCATGTCATCATTTCAATTTAAATTTTTAATATATCCACTTTCCTCCACATCATTGTCCTCCAATTGAAAGACTAAGAATGGGTTAAATGGTGGCATAGTGCGATGGAGGTCCTGAAGCTGCTGTTTCAGTTTTTATTTATTGCCTAAAACAGCCCCTTCAGGGGATGAGACTCACTATTACCGAATGGTAACTTACTCAGTTATGACCAACTGAGCCCAGCTTCAGCTGAGACAGAAAATTGTGTGTTCAAGTGGCATTTCATGACTTCAACACATGACAGTTCAGTGCAGTACTGAGGGAGTTCTGCATTGTCAGAGGTTACATCTTTTGGACGAAAGGTTAAACCAAGACCCTGTCTCCCTGTGCAGGTGGACGCAAAAGAACTCATGTCACTATTTGAAGACAAGCAGGGCATTCTCCCCATGCTCTAGTAAACATATGTCCCTCAATCAACGCCACTAAAATCAGGTTAAATGGTCATTCAATTAATTTGCTGCTTGTGGAGCCTTGCTCTGCTCAAATTGGCTGTTGTGGTTGCCTACATAACAACAGTGACTGCACTTCAAAAATAATTCATTGGATGTGAAGGGCATTGGGATCTCCTGAGGACATGATATAGCGCAAAATGCAAGTTCTTATTAATCTCACCCATGCCATCATGGGAAGCACTAAGTGGCAGCCAGGCATTTTGTTACAGGGAGAGACAAAAAAGTAGAGGGCAGCCATCTGCAGGTATTGCTGCAGTTATAGAAGGTATTGGTGAGACCGCACCTGGAATACTGCATACAGTTTTGGTGTCCATACTTAAGAAAAGACATACTGGCTCTCGAGGCAGTACAAAGAAGGTTCACTCGGTTAATCCCGGGGATGAGGGGGCGGACATATGAGGAGAGGTTGAGTAGATTGGGACTCTACTCATTGGAGTTCAGAAGAATGAGAGGCGATCTTATTGAAACATATAAGATTGTGAAGGGGCTTGATCGGGTGGATGCGGTAAGGATGTTCCCAAGGATGGGTGAAACTAGAACTAGGGGGGCATAATCTTAGAATAAGGGGCTGCTCTTTCAAAACTGAGATGAGGAGAAACTTCTTCACTCAGAGGGTAGTAGGTCTGTGGAATTTGCTGCCCCAGAAAGCTGTGGAAGCTACATCATTAAATAAATTTAAAACAGAAATAGACAGTTTCCTAGAAGTAAAGGGAATTAGGGGTTACGGGGAGCGGGCAGGAAATTGGACATGAATTTAGATTTGAGGTTAGGATCAGATCAGCCATGATCTTATTGAATGGCGGAGCAGGCTCGAGGGGCCGATTGGCCTACTCCTGCTCCTATTTCTTATGTTCTTATCTTTTACTCTTATACACTTCATGGTGGCCAGTTACAGAGTGACATTAATGCAGACCTGGGAGGAAGTCTGTTTTCTTGCCTTGGGAAGGTGGAAAATTACAAAGAGAAAAGTGAGAAAAATAATTTGGAAATGGAGTGAGGATTTTGTCACAACTGGTATCAAAAACCAGAAAGATCACATAAATTAATGTGGAGACCACTATGTCTGCTTACACCATTGATGCTTGGAGTATTACCCGGTGTAAGTTTTGGATGCCTGAATTAATTTCATGTAATTGGAATGGAGACATGGTAAGTAATGAACAATTATAGTCCTAAGGATAAGGATGGTGAGGGAGAATTTGAGCAAGGAAGGCAGAATAGGTATAATTAGCTAAATAATTTACAAAACAAGTTCCCACTGAATGCTATATATTCGACCATTTAATGAACTACTGCAGATCAATAAAGTCAAAAATACCATAAACCGTTTGCATGATATCTGTTGTTTCTTGATAAGATTTACTGGACAATGGAATGCTAAAACGCTCAATACAAATAAAGTAGCGGCAGCATAAAGAAGATGGAGTGAAATACAACAGCCTATACTTCGCTATTGTATCTTATCCCTTATAACTATTGGAAACTAGTCTTTTGTTTGTTTTTAAGATGAGACTTATTTTGAAATAGATGATAACAGATTTTTAAATTAAATTTAAACATTGAGTAATTTCAAAATTATCAAGTAACACTTGCCCATTTCTGATTTCCTAAAGCCAACAGTTAGAGATGTATGTCATACACAGTCTTGTGAATAGTTTGCAAGTTTGATACAAAAAATATTATGAGGTGTAATTTCTGTTGCTTTATGGATGACCAAAAATAAACCATGCAACTTGTTGCAAGAAACACATACCAGCAGCAGCTCCAGTCTGAAAGAATAACAACTTTTCACAAGGGAGGTTTGTGATGGAGTGACCTTGAAAAAAAATACAAACCAGAAAAACAACCCACCATAATAATTAGAGAAATAACACTGTAATTAAAAAATATACAATTTAATTTTGAACCCCATCCTGAGCTAGTGTTTTCCAGTCCAGAGGAGTAGCAGGTAAACTAGCCCCAGACCAATGCCTGCTCTGCAAATGACATATAGCCAGTCACTAAAGGGTGCAGTAATTCACCACCTCTCACAGAAAGCCTCATACTACACCGTGTCCACTAATTCACCGTCTCTCACAGAAAGCCTCATACTACACCGTGTCCACTAATTCACCATCCCTCACAGAAAGCCTCATACTACACCGTGTCCACTAATTCACCGTCTCTCACAGAAAGCCTCATACTACACCGTGTCCACTAATTCACCGTCTCTCACAGAAAGCCTCATACTACACCGTGTCCACTAATTCACCGTCCCTCACAGAAAGCCTCATACTACACCGTGTCCACTAATTCACCGTCTCTCACAGAAAGCCTCATACTACACCGTGTCCACTAATTCACCGTCTCTCACAGAAAGCCTCATACTACACCGTGTCCACTAATTCACCACCTCTCACAGAAAGCCTCATACTACACCGTGTCCACTAATTCACCGTCTCTCACAGAAAGCCTCATACTACACCGCGACCCCCAAATTAGAGACCATATTAGAACAATGATTAACACATTTGTATCAAATTCATGCATGCACCATTTTAACCTGTTTATTCACGGGCTGAGGTTAGGTGCCCAGTGGAAAGGTACAATAGAAGTACATCATCATGTGATCTAGCAACACTGCATCTTAAAAGGTTTACTCTACTATCTTAACCAATCTTCAAATGTAAACCAACAAATTAAGTTATAAAGAAATTGTCAAATGTTTATTGGCACATAAACAAGTGATATAACTCTTCTCATTACACATCTTAGAATTAAATTGTAGAAGATACTCGCCCGATTATCTGCATAAAGGCCACATCCAGGCAGAGGTGAGTCACCAACACGTCCAGGGTCTTTGAATGGAGCTCCCGAAGTAGATACACCTAAAGAGTTCAACTCAAAATCAGCGAAAGCACATTTGCAACTCAATGGTAACTTCTGGATAAGATGAAACTAAAATCTATATGTCACCAGCCACTGTAGAAGTACTGTCCATACCTACAGTTATATTTCCCAGACGATCCAAGGCAATCAGACCTAACAACAAACAAAGCAGAAAATATTACATTGAATAAGCTGCTAGTGAAATGCCACACCGTTAATATAATAGAAATCTTAAATATTGCAGATACTTCCTGCAAGCGTAACGTTTCCTGAAACATTCATTAAGTATGTTACCCATTTTTTCTTCTGATGTATGAGACCGTCCACATATCTGTATTGAATTTAATTTGCCATAGTTCTATCCACTTGAAATTATTGTCTTGAAACAACTGAAGAATTACAGTAGGTCCATCAGTCTTCACTCTCTGGCAAGCACCCACCTCCCAGTTTAGTATCTCCTGTGAATTTGGCAGTTTATATTTGAGTTGTTGAATCTGGGTCATTCACGTAGATCAGAAATAGTAGGGGTCCCAGCATTAATCCCCGGGGCACTCCGTTTAGTATATCGTCCCAGCCTGATGTCACGCTCCTAAATAATACCCGCTGCTTTCTCTCTTTCAGTCAGTCCTTTATCCACATCCAAGTTTTACTTAGGATACCCAACGCATTAAGCTTGTGTATCAGCCTTTCACGTGGAACTTTACTGAAGAATTTCCAGAAGTCTGAATATACTATATGATTGGTCTTTCCAATATCCATTCGGGATGTATCCTTCCTCAAAAAAGTCAAGGAGGTTGGTCAGGCAGGGTCTGTCCCCTTTGAAAGCATATTGGCCACCATTTACTAGATTATTTTCATACAGGTACTTCTCAACTTTGTCCCTAATGGTTGATTGCATTATTTTGCCAGTTACCAATAAAAAAAACTACTGGGTCTGTCGTTACCCAGGATTGTAATATTGCATTTCTTGAAAATAGGAACCACACTGGCTTGTTTCCAACCGCATGGGATCTTCTTTTAATTACAGCATTACACATATGCATTGCATAAAAAAAAAAATCACTTTTTTTATTCATTCATGGGATGTGGGCGTCACTGGCAATGCCGGCATTTATTGCCCATCCCGAATTGCCCTTGAGAAGGTGGTGGTGAGCCGCTTTCTTGAACCGCTGCAGTCCGTGTGGTGAAGGTTCTCCCACAGTGCTGTTAGGAAGGGAGTTCCAGGATTTTGACCCAGCGACAATGAAGGAACAGCGATATATTTCCAAGTCGGGATGGTGTGTGACTTGGAGGGGAACGTGCAGGTGGTGGTGTTCCCATGTGCCTGCTGCTCTTGTCCTTCTAGGTAGTATAGGTCGCGGGTTTGGGAGGTGCTGTCGAAGAAGCCTTGGCGAGTTGCTGCAGTGCATCCTGTGGATGGTGCACACTGCAGCCACAGTGCGCCGGTGGTGAAGGGAGTGAATGTTTAGGGTGGTGGATGGGGTGCCAATCAAGCGGGCTACTTTGTCCTGGATGGTGTTGAGCTTCTTGAGTGTTGTTGGAGCTGCACTCATCCAGGCAAGTGGAGAGTATTCCATCACACTCCTGACTTGTGCCATGTAGATGGTGGAAAGGCTTTGGGGAGTCAGGAGGTGAGTCACTCACTGCAGAATACCCAGCCTCTGACCTGCTCTTGTAGCCACAGTATTTATGCGGCTGGTCCAGTTAAGTTTCTGGTCGATGATGACCCCCAGGATGTTGATGGTGGGGGATTCGGCAATGGTAATGCCACTGAATGTCAAGGGGAGGTGGTTAGACTCTCTCTTGTTGAGATGGTCATTGCCTGGCACTTGTCTGGCGCGAATGTTACTTGCCACTTATCAGCCCAAGCCTGGATGTTGTCCAGGTCTTGCTGCCTGTGGGTACGGACTGTTTCATTATCTGAGGGGTTGCGAATGGAACTGAACACTGTGCAATCATCAGCGAACATCCCCATTTCTGACCTTATGATGGAGGGAAGGTCATTGATGAAGCAGCTGAAGATGGTTGGGCCTAGGACACTGCCCTGAGGAACTCCTGCAGCAATGTCCTGGAGCTGAGATGATTGGCCTCCAACAACTACTACCATCTTCCTTTGTGCTAGGTATGACTCCAGCCACTGGAGAGTTTTCCCCCTGATTCCCATTGACTTCCAATTTTACTAGGGCTCCTTGGTGCCACACTCGGTCAAATGCTGCCTTGATGTCAAGGGCAGTCACTCTCACCTCACCACTGGAATTCAGCTCTTTTGTCCATGTTTGGACCAAGGCTGTGATGAGGTCTGCAGCCAAGTGGTCCTGGTGGAACCCAAACTGAGCATCGGTGAGCAGGTTATTGGTGAGTAAGTGCCGCTTGATAGCACTGTCGACAACACCTTCCATCACTTTGCTGTTGATTGAGAGTAGACTGATGGGCCGGATTGGATTTGTCCTGCTTTTTGTGGACAGGACATACCTGGGCAATTTTCCACATTGTCGGGTAGATGCCAGTGTTGTAGCTGTACTGGAACAGTTTAGCTAGAGGCGCGGCCAGTACTGGAAATTCTACATTGGTATGTAATTGCTTGGTTCGTGTATGTGTCATAACCGTTACTGCGGTCTTTATGCGGACACCTGGATTTGACGGCACTTCACGGCAACAAGAAGCCATTTCCACTATTTGCATTCTTTTTCAAGGTGAAACCCTGCTGTTACAAATTCAGGTCTGCCGTAGCTGTTTTCTTGGGTTCAGTGGCATCAGTCGCTTCCGTAAGCAGTCTGAACGTCTTACTTTTTATGGGAGTTGACCCACACTACCCTATATCTGTTTGTACGATAGCGTAACCCAGGGATGTAACAACAGCATCCACTTGTGATCTGGACTGGATATTCATCGCTTTCACAAGTGTGCTTCTTCAATCCCTCTGAACGCAGACTGAGCAAACATTTGATGAGGTGAGGTTTGATATTCATCAATAAGATGGTTTCTTTCATAGTAAAAGAACATCTCCAACAACAATTATGATCAGCTGCACTTAGTTCAATCAGTACAACTTATCTTCATGTAATTATACAAAATAAAGATCACGCTAAGCTCTCCCAACACTGGTGAGTCATCTTACTTGACTTAGACAAAATTGGAAGACATCGTTTGTCCAGAATTTCTGACTTTCTGAGCCTGCATAAAATTTTTGCAGCTCTCTCTCTCTCTTTAAAACCATGACTGCCCTAGCAGCCTTCCTAGTTTATTATTCAGGAAGTCTCTATTTATTTCTCTCTTCACGGACAGACAGGGTTCAATGGACTTTCCAACATAATGGGTGAGAGGTATTCCTCGGTCACCTAAAGCTAACAAATTGCTTATTGTTTAATCTCTGGAGAAAAAACTTCCATTTAACATATTAATCACCTTTCATCTATGTGCCCTTTGTGGAAAAATGATCAAAAGGCCCCCTGAAATATGACATCTCCCAGAACACTGGAGGGAGATTGGCAACAGCAAGTGGGCCCTTCAGCCTCCAAACTAACACCCACTACAAGGAGGAAGCTTTAGAGCTCCTGGGAGGCAGGCAATGGAGGGAGTCGGAGACAACGAAATATGACAGGTAGATACAGGATCGCGATGATATTTACCCTCTCTTCCTTCTCATTTTAGTCTATCCTGCATTACCTGTCAGCAACCTGCATCTCAAAACCATGTCACTCCTTGTACTGAAAGTCACATGAACTGCTCCTGAGCAACTCATTCTAAGATCTCTTTGTCCTCTTCTAGGGAAATGCTAAACTGGTCCTTTGATTTTCAGAATGAGAGAGCAATGCATCTGTGCAACAACTACTTGTATTTTAGGGGCTTAATCAACAAAATTGTAATCCAAAGGAATTGGTAAATAACACTGCTGTAAGCATTATGCAGGATAGCAGGGTTTGAAAAATGTCTCTAGTAAAAAACAGCAATATCCCTTTGATATGTATTAATTACATTGATGTACTAAGCAGGCCATAAACACCAATACATAAGTACTGTTCTTATGGTGCACAAGGTACTTCTTACCTAAAGTGTCGTGATTTTTGGAAGTACTCTTGTGATTTTCTAAAAATTCCTAAACAAATTGAAACAATTAATTAAGAACCCCAAATATAAAATAAACAGAAAAATCATAACATGTGTTTTCACAACCATTTGGTAAAGATTTGAAGTGTAATATAGGCTGTATTTGGAAAAGCTTATGATTTGTCTTTTCATTTCCTATCTGGATCCTCCTAAGGATGCTTTTGAAGCAAATGTGCAGCTAATAAATGTGATAAGTTTACACAATTACATATTACATCGAAACTGCAGCACAGAAACAGGCCATTCGGCCCAACTGGTCTATGCCGGCGTTTATGCTCCACAGGAGCCTCCTCCCTCCCTACTTCATCTAACCCTATCAGCATATCCTTCTCCTTTCTCCCTAATGTGCTTATCTAGCTTCCCCTTAAATACACATATTTATCAAGTGTATACATAAGCGCTTTGATAATCAGGGACTGGAGTGTGAATTCTGAATATGCTATGTATTGACAACTGAGAAAGATTATATTAAAGGCAGAAGGATTATAGGAACATAGGAACAGGAGTAGGCCTTCAGCCCCTCGTGCCTGCTCCGCCATTTGATAAGATCATGGCTGATCTGTGATCTAACTCCATATACCTGCCTTTGGCCCATATCCCTTAATACCTTTGGTTGCCAAAAAGCTATCTATCTCAGATTTAAATTTAGCAATTGAGCTAGTATCAATTGCCGTTTGCGGAAGAGAGTTCCAAACTTCTACCACCCTTTGTGTGTAGAAATGTTTTCTAATCTCGCTCCTGAAAGGTCTGGCTCTAATTTTTAGACTGTGCCCCCTACTCCTAGAATCCCCAACCAGCGGAAATAGTTTCTCTCTATCCACCCTATCTGTTCCCCTTAATATCTTATAAACTTCGATCAGATCACCCCTTAACCTTCGAAACTCGAGAGAATACAACCCCAATATGTGTAATCTCTCCTCGTAACTTAACCCTTGAAGTCCGGGTATCATTCTAGTAAATCTACGCTGCACTCCCTCCAAGGCCAATATGTCCTTCCGAAAGTGCGGTGCCCAGAACTGCTCACAGTGCTCCAGGTGCGGTCTAACCAGGATTTTGTATAGCTGCAGCAAAACTTCTGCCCCCTTGTACTCTAGTCCTCTAGATAAAAAGGCCAGCATTCCATTAACCTTATTGATTATTTTCTGTACCTGTTCATGACACTTCAATGATCAATGTACCTGAACCCCTAGGTCCCTTTGGACATCCACTGTTTTTAACTTTTTACCATTTAGAAAGTACCCTGTTCTATCCTTTTTTGATCCATTAAATAGCATTAAATTGGGCTCGCCCTTGTTAGAAAGAATAATTGTACTGAATTGTGTAGTACTGAGCCATACAGAGCAGGACAGTTGTGGGTTCAATCCCCAGTCTGCTGAGTTGCCTGCTCTTACCCATAGCACTGCTGAGGGTGCTACTGTTGGCCTTAATGTCTCTGTGCTAGGGAGGGTTAAAAACATTACCTATACTATACTACATCTGCTTGCTATCCAGTGGTTCTTACTGGGAAGTGTATGTGTATAGATGTTGGGAAATGATCAGACAAGGCTGTGATTCCTCTCCTCTTGATCAAAGAGCCTCCTCACACTCACATAAAGAAGTGATATTCAGGTGAGGTACTGGAGGACTACTGGTGGCCATGGAACTGGACCCCACTGCCATGCAGTACCTTGAGAAGATGAGGGGAAATATTTTATTAATTTATATATCAGAGAGCAGCCTGTTGTGCACAAATGCACAATTCAGCAAGAAAGTTGCAGCATGTTGACTTTTATTAGATCAACAACGGTATGCAAGCTAAAATATTAGCCGGAGCTTGAAATTAATCTTTGAGTTGCATTTGGATAAAATTTTCACTTTTAACATTTGTTCTAATTCTACAAACTTGACCAGAAAAGATCATTTGTAGGAGTACCAATCATACATAATTATTAACTGTATTGAAGTTTGATTACCTCATAGGCAGCCAAGCTTTCCTCAGTCATCATGTCACTGTTGTCTTCAATGCTGAATCCCTGTTCTTTGGCGAAGGATACTGCTCCTTCTCCAACTAGCATGTTGTGTGCATTTTTATCCATCACCATACGAGCCACTGTCAGTGGGATGGCAATGCTAATGCAAAAAACATTTTTTTAAAACTGAGTTATAAAAACACTTCCCATGTCAACAATAAGCAATTTGTGTACTTCTTTGGTTGCACATGTGCACTCCAACCCTGTGTAGCCGCACAATTCTCAGACTGGCTTTTTCACAAAGCGAAAAATCCTGCGTTATAATTAGTGCAGAGTTAAAGATCTTCAAAATACTAAAATACTGACATACTTTTGGCTGACCTAAATTACTTTTCTGCATGCACTATATTAAGGTCTCACCTTCTGGGTCAATGAAATGCATGTGGAACCCCAAAAGTGGGGTAATTGGTAAAATGGCTATATTAATTCAAACGCTTTAACTAAAAAGCAATTGTGCAACAAAGAACAATATATAAATCATTAACATTATGGTAGGACACAGAAAATATTGTATTCCAGGAGGAAGACATAAATGTTATCAACAATGCATATTAATCATTCAACTCAGATAAATGAAGTATTAGACAAACAATTAAATATGATTTCATAGCAGTTTCAAATATCTCCTAATTCTTGGGCTTTGACTTCCCACAGAAATCTCTGACAGTTTGGTTTAAAGACCAGGAAAGTTGAAGATTGAATTCCAGGGTAGCTGACCTAAGCATGGTAGTAGTAAGCATTCAGCAATTGGCCTCAGTGCCCTGGGCTAAGAGGGAATTAGCTGAGGTTCTGACTGTTGATCGCTGTTTAGTGATGCCTATTGGGAAGTGCACATATATGAATCAGGTGAGGGCAGGATTCAATATAACAGAGATGGTGGACTCTACTTTAGTGCATGTAAGGCAACAAGTTAATCAAGAAACATATTTGCTGAGGCAGTGCAGCAATGTAGTAAATTTGGACCACATGGGTTTGTGTCCAGAATTGTCTGGGTTGTTCAGTTCCTTAGCTCAATCATGCCACTTGGGTAGCTGAAGAGCACAGGTCAGAGATTATTTCCTGTTCTTAGCCACTCTTATGGATCTCCTGGCGGTCTATTCAAAGTTGGACATCTGGGAAAAGTTCACCTGCTGACTTTCTTGGGCACAGTTGATGCATGGTGCCACAAATTTGGGTCTGTTTCAGATATCTACTTAGGTTCAGTGGTGTCAGCTGCTCCCTTAAGTGATCTGATCGCCTGCTTCTTACCTAAGTTGACTCCCACTACTCTATATCTACCAGTGCAGTAGCACAACCTGGTAGTCTAACAATGGAACTCCCTTGTGTTCTAGATCTCTCGAAGGCGGACTGAGTCAACACTAGGCAAGACGTTGTTCGGTTTGATTCATAAGCTGCTTTATTCCACAGCAGGCAAAACATACAGAACACTGAGTATGATGAGAGACACTTGGTACAATCAGTATAACTTCTGTTCACTGGTGTCTGTGTTCTGATTTTTAAAAGCTTTTTTCAAAGACTAGTAGATATCAAAAGTTTGTCAATATCAAGGTGCTAGATGTCTTTCTGAATGGCCAGGCATTGCGAATGCATTGACTGTTGTATACTAGCTCAATTGCTAAATTTAAATCTGAGATAGATAGCTTTTTGGCAACCAAAGGTATTAAAGGATATGGGCCAAAGGCAGGTATATGGAGTTAGATCACAGATCAGCCATGATCTTATCAAATGGCAGAGCAGGCACGAGGGGCTGAATGGCCTACTCCTGTTCCTATGTATGGGATTTATGCGAAATAACTGCTCATCCCGCATTTTAGATGCTTATGAGTCCACCACTCAGCATGGGGCAGTCTTAAGATGCTAACCCCTTTTAAGCAAGCTTTTGCTTAAAAACACATCTGAACACAGCTCATGTCCAATGTTAATTGTATGCATGTGACATAGCAATTACAGTTTATTGTATTCAGGTGGTGCATATCAATTGGGGACTCTCTTGTATCTATTTATATGAAAGCTTAGGTAGGGTGTGGTAATGTGCATCTCAGTAAATAAAGGCTTAGAAGCAACTGAAGACCAGACTGTTATGGTCTATCCTTCACCACTGGGCTATCCAGTTATTACACAAGTCCTATCAGTGGTGAAATTGCCAAACAATTCTGAAACCTGGCATGTGGCTTGTGTAGACCAGGAAAAAAGTACCTGGAGGGGAAAAAAAAGGATTCCTACCTGATGCAGGAAAAGAGTGAGTGCAGTATCTACATTTTTAATATAAGCACAAGGGTCAGGAATCACACAGCAACACACTTAACTGTTTTGTAGTTTCTCCATTATCCTGTGGAGTCAGTGTACTCCACATTGCAGCAAAGGACTTTAGAGCAGAGAAGGTTAAGAGGAGATTTGATAGAGGTGATTGACAAAAGAAGGCACCATGCAGGAAAAACATTTTATGCAGTGAATTGTTATGATCTGAAATGCATTGCCTGAAAGAGTGGTAGAAGGAGATTCAATAATAACTTTCAAAAGGGAATTGGGTAAATACTTGAAGGGGGAAAAAAATTATAGGCCTCTGGGAAAAGGGCAGGGGAGTGGGACTAATTGGATAACTCTTTCAAAGAGCTGGCATAGGCACAATGGGCCAAATGGCCTCCTTCTGTGCTGTACTGTTCTATATCCAATGCCATCAACCATAATTTGGATCAATGAATATTTTGAGAAAAGACATTTAAAACTCACTTATTCTATCTGTTTCCTCTGAATTTTCTCCTCTTCTAAAAGAAGTTCCTCATCAGATTTTGGTTCTATGGGCACTCTCTGGTACCTTCTCCAAGTGGGATTTTTTTTCATTTGAGCCTAGACACACAGTGCTGTCATGCTATTCAATTGCTTGGAGAACTGCAGCAGAAACTGAGCTTATTCTCACCTGATGTCCAAATATGTGCATTTCCAGCAGAAGTCATGGGATCGTGACCACGGGCAGTTTGACTTTCTGATTTTCCCCTTTTCCTAACCTAGGGTTGCTTAGGCTAATTGTACCACTGCCCTGGTTGATATCAGCTAATGCAGCTCAGACTACGGATAAAACCTGAGAATTTTTTAGTTTGTATGAATCAGCTACTCATTGCTTAACAATCTGAGCCATGGACACAGGAACCTTTCCATTTGATTAGTTAGATGCTTTACCAAATCAATTCTCCTGCCATGGAACCATGGAAATTATACATGATTTTTTTTTATTCGTTCATGGGATGTGGGCGTCGCTGGCGAGGCCAGCATTTATTGCCCATCCCTAATTGCCCTCGAGAAGGTGGTGGTGAGCCGCCTTCTTGAACCGCTGCAGTCCATGTGGTGACGGTTCTCCCACAGTGCTGTTAGGAAGGGAGTTCCAGGATTTTGACCCAGCGACAATGAAGGAACGGCGATATATTTCCAAGTCGGGATGGTGTGTGACTTGGAGGGGAACGTGCAGGTGGTGTTGTTCCCATGTGCCTGCTGCTCTTGTCCTTCTAGGTGGTAGAGGTTTGGGAGGTGCTGTTGAAGAAGCCTTGGCGAGTTGCTGCAGTGCATCCTGTGGATGGTACACACTGCAGTCACAGTGCGCCGGTGGTGAAGGGAGTGAATGTTTAGTGTGGTGGATGGGGTGCCAATCAAGCGGGCTGCTTTATCTTGGATGGTGTCGAGCTTCTTGAGTGTTGTTGGAGCTGCACTCATCCAAGCAAGTGGAGAGTATTCCATCACACTCCTGACTTGTGCCTTGTAGATGGTGGAAAGGCTTTGGGGAGTCAGGAGGTGAGTCACTCGCCGCAGAATACCCAGCCTCTGACCTGCTCTCGTAGCCACAGTATTTATATGGCTGGTCCAGTTAAGTTTCTGGTCAATGGCGACCCCCAGGATGTTGATGGTGGGGGATTCGGTGATGGTAATGCCGTTGAATGTCAGGGGGAGGTTGATGTAGAAGTGAGCAATTCTGATGAAAATGGGAATACAACAACAATAATTTGCTTTTATATAGCGCCTTTAACATAGTAAAACGTCCCAATGCGCTTCACAGGAGTGATTTTCAGACAAAATTTGACACCGAGCCACATAAGCAGATATTAGGATAGGTGACCAAAAGCTTGTTCAGAGGTAGATTTTAAGGAGTGTCTTAAAGGAGGAGAGGGGGGTTTAGGGAGAGATTTCCAGAGCTTAGGGCCCAAGCAGCTGAAGGCACGGCTGCTGATGGTGGAGTGATTAAAATCGGGGCTGTGCAAGAGGCCAGATTTGGAGAATTATACATAATGATAATAATTAACAATCAGCACATACCCGGGCAGGGCCGCTACAGCCCCGAAACGGCCAGGTAGCCCCTCCATGATAGCAGCATCGCACTGAACAACTCCAGCTTTGTTTGGGAAGCCCCCTCGGCCCACCACATAGCAGCCTGTCTCTTTATCATTCTCTAGTTCTGTAAGTTGAAACAGAAAGAAACCTTCAGTTATTAATATATTTTACTTCAGTTGATGTTACCCTGCAATACTGTCAAAGATATGCCACACTCGGGTGGCATGGTAGGAACAGGAGTAGGCCATTCAGCCCCTCAAGCCTGTTCCGCCTGGTGGAATTCGGTGAACATCTAATGTGCCGTGCCAGGGAGTGGGAGCATCCAATGTCAGCCCCACAATTCTTGAGCTGAAATATTACCTTTTTAAATGTAAGAAGCAGTTTAACAGATCCATTATGCTACGGGATTATGCCTTTTTTTTTTAACCTCCAGTCGCGACTATTTCAATGCTCTCCTGGCCGGCTTCCCACCTTGGACCCTCTGTATACTTGAGCTCATCCAAAACTCTGCTGTCCGTATCCTAACTTGCACCAAGCCCTGTTCACCCACCACCCCGGTGCTCGCTGACCTACATTGGCTCCCGGTCCGGCAACACCTCGATTTTTAAAATTTGCATCCTTGTTTTCAAATCCCTCCATGGCCTCGCCTCACCCTATCTCTGTAACCCCCTCCAGCCCTACAACCCTCCGAGATTTCTGGCCTCTTGCGCATCCCCCGATTTTCATCACTGCACCTTTGGCGGCCGTGCCTGGGCCCTAAGCTCTGGAATTCTCTCTCTAAACCTCTCCACCTCTATGTCCTCCTTTAAGACGCTCCTTAAAACCTACCTCTTTGACCACCTGTCCTAATATCTGCAGCCTCCTGGAAGGTGCAAGGCATAGATGTGAATCTCACTTCAGAGGATGAACATGTTTTCTATCTTGAGTTGGGGATGCAGCTCTGACCACATTTTCAGCATGGTTATCTGCAGAGGGAGCTATTCCACCAGTGCCACCTACAGGCCCAACAGTATCTGCAGCAAGAGTTGAACAGCCATTATTCCCCAGAGGCCCAACCATCCAGTTCATACCACAGCCTTTTGCAGGGTTGTGCTCAGATTCACAATCAATAACTTTGACAACCCTCATTTACATTGCTTTCAGCATACTATCTGCTCTGCTGCACATGGGGCTCAAAGAGGATCTGAGAACAGACCTCTGAGCACCCACATTTCCCATGTCTGGCTTCATAGCAGCTCTGCACAAATTCTTTCCTTCCAACTTCCCCTCTCCTATGTGGGCTGTTACCTTGCTTCTGCTTGGTGCCTCCCCACAGCACAACAGCTACGTACAGGCGCTCAGCAGAGTGGGAAAATTGAAAATTGCCTCAGTCCTATAACATGCTATCACACCACGTTGGACCTTAAAGTACCGATGTATTGCTGGGCAGTGTAAGCTCACCGCTAGCAGCGTTGGTTTGATTCACCTCACGCAGTTAAACTTCTTCCTGAATTGTTGTACAGTACTATATATTACTAGGAATGCTATTGAGTGCAGAGATTAATTAAAAGTCCATTTAACTAAAAAAAAAAAGAATTTGCATTTATATAGTGCCTTTCATGAGCTCAGGATGTCCCAAAGTGCTTCACAGTCAATGAAGTACTTTAAATGTAGTCACTGTTGTAATGTAGGGAAATGTGCACAGCAAGGTCTAACAGCAGTGAGATAAATGGCCAGATAATGTTTCAGTGATGTTGGTTGAGGGATAAATGTGACCTAGGAACAGGACTTGGCCATTCAGCCCCTCAAGCCTGTTCCGCCACTCAATTAGATCACGGCTGATCTGTAGCTCAACTCCATTTACCTGTCTTTTCTCTGTATCCCTTGATACCCTTACCTAACAAAAATCTATTGATCTCAGTTTTGAAAATTTCAATTGACCCCCAGCATCCACAGCCTTTTGGGGGAAAGAGTTCCAGGTTTCCACAACCCTTCGTGTGAAAAGTGCTTCCTGATTTCACTCCTGAATGGTCTAGTTCTAATTTTATTATGTCCCATTGTTCTGGATTCCCCTACCAGAGGAAATAGAGTAGATAAAGAGAAACTATCAAATCCTTTTGTCATTTTAAACACTTTGATTAGGTCACCTCTCAACTTACTATGCTCAAGGGAATACAAACCAAGTTGCAATCTGTCCTAATATATTTAACCATTTCAACTCCAGTACACTTCTGGTGAGTCTGTGCTGTACCCTATTCAAGACCGATATATCATTCTTGAGGTGTGGTGCCCAAATCTGAACACAGTCCTCCTGATGGGGTCTGACCAAGCCTCCATCCAACTGAATCATCACTTTTGTATTGCAACCCCCTTAAGGTAAAGGCCAACATTCCATTAGTCTTTCTGCTTACTGTTTGTAACTGTGATTTTCTTATAGTGATTTGTGTACATGACACCTAAATCCCTCTGCTCCTCCACAGCTCCTAGTCTCTCACCATTAAGAAAATGTTCTGATTTGTGTTTCTTGGATTCAAAGTGGATGACCTCACAGTTCCCCAAATTGAACTCTCTGCCGTAGTTTTGTCCACTCACTTAGTCTGTCTGTGTCCCTTTGTAACTTCCTGCTCCCATCTACACAACTTACTGTGCCTCCTAACTTAGTATTATCTGCAAATTTGGATATAAAATTCTCTCTTCCTTCATCTAAGTCACTTATATATAAATATGGTGAAAAGCTGAGATCCCAGTACGGATCCCTGGGGAACACCACTTGTCACATCCCACCAATCAGAGAACGTTCCCGTTAACCCTACTCTCCGTCTCCTGCTCCCGGCCAATTGCCACCCCGTGTCACAAGATTACTTCCAATTCTATGTGCTGTAATTTTTGCTGATAATCGCTCATGCAGAACCTTATCGAATGCCTTCACAGACACTCCTTTATCCACCATGATAGTGGCCTCCTCATACAAATCAACTAGATTAGTGAGATTTGCCCTACTCTTTTCAACTCAATGCTGACTCTCCTTGATCAGCGCACTCTTGTCCAAGTTATCAGTCACTATATCCTGATGACAGATTCCAGTAACATCCCCACAACTCATGTAAAACTGACTGATCTGTAGTTACCTGGTTTATCCCTCCCTCCCTTCTTCAAATAATGGAGTGGTATTTGCAATTTTCCAATCCAAAGGCACAATTCCTGAATGCGGAGAGCTATGGAAAATTATGACTATCGCATCTGCAATTTCCTCCCCTATATCTTTTAAAACCCTGCGGTGCAAACCATGAAATGTTGTCCAGGACACCTGGAGAACTACCCTGCCCTTCTTTGAATAATGCCATGGGATCTTTCACATCCACCTAAAAGGGCAGATGGGGCCTTGGTTTAATGTCTCATTCAAAAGATGGCACCTCCTACCGCACTCCCAAGGTACTGCACTGAAGCGTCAATCCAGATTCCGAGCCCACTTCCTCGACTGAGGCTTAAATTTATGACCTTACACAACCCTTTGTTTCCGTGGAAAAAGTGCTTCCTGATTTCACTCCTGACTGGCCTAGCTCTAATTTTATTATGTGCCTTTGTTCTGGATTCCCCCACCAGAGGCAATAGTTTCTCCATATCTAGCCTATTCAATCCCTTTATGATTTTAAAGACCTTGATTAAATCACCCCTCAACCTTCTCAACTCCGAGGAATACAAACCAAGTTTATGCAACCTGTCCTAATATATTTAACCCTTTCAACCCCGGTATCACTCGAGTGAATCTGC
This sequence comes from Heptranchias perlo, assembly GCF_035084215.1. Taxonomy (NCBI): domain Eukaryota; kingdom Metazoa; phylum Chordata; class Chondrichthyes; order Hexanchiformes; family Hexanchidae; genus Heptranchias; species Heptranchias perlo. The sequence goes on along the minus strand of NC_090332.1, from coordinate 89,817,696 downwards.
TCTGTACCTCCTCCCAGACCAATATATCTTTTCTGAGGAGTGATGCCCAAAACTGAATGCAATACTCCAGATGGGGTCTGACGAAGATTCTGTACACTGAAGCATAGCTTCCTTACTTTTGTATATTGTACATTAGTAGCAATTTAAAATATCAGATTCTTGCTTATAGTCCCGTTATATTCCATGTCTTGTGTCAGTGCAGTATAGTCTTTTGAATTATAGTCTTTTGCATTATAACCTTGTCAAACATTATAGCAATGTGAGATTAACATCAGTTACAGAACCACTTAAAAAAAAAGTAGCTTGCATCTACTACAGCATAACTGCAATCAATGTGACCTTGGTAGAAAGCCAAATCACAATACATTACATCATACTCTACATCTTGATGCCATGACTTTAACGTGCATTGATATGTATCCCTCAAAATTCATTGGAAGTTCAATCAACATATTACTGAGGTACAATTTGCATTACATATCAAGCCCAAGAAACTTAATATCAACTGTCAATTATGGATCTGTGCATGGCCCTTGATTTACTATTGTCCTCCCTCCATGGCCATATACACAGATCACTAAAATGTAGTGGTCAGGTATAAAGAATAATCAAAAAGGCTAATGGAATGTTAGCCTTTATATCTAGAGGACTAGAATATAAAGGGAAGTTTTGCTACAGCTATACAAAGCCCTCCACATCTGGAGTACTGTGTACAGTTCTGGGCACCAAACCTTATAAAGGATATATTGACCCTGGAATGAGTGCAGTGCAGATTCACCAGCATATTACCAGGGCTGCATGGGTTAAATTATGAGGAGAGATGATCTAAACTAGGCTCGTATTCCCTGCAATATAGAAGGTTTTGGGGTGATTTGATTGAGGTTTTTCAATTTTGAAAGTAAGTGATAGGGTAGATCAAGGGAACTTTTTCCACTGCTGGGGAGTCTAGGACACGGGGACATAACCTGAAAATCAGAGCCAGGCCATTCACGAGACAAAGGGCGGTAGAAGTGTGGAACTCTCTCCCACAAAAAGCAGTAGATGCTAGCTCAATTAGTAATTTTTATGTCTGAGATCGATAGATTTTTGTTAGCCAAGGATATTAAGGCATATAATGCCAAGGCAGGAGGATGGAGTTAGGTTACAGATCTCACTGAATAACAGAACAGGTCGAGGGGCTGAATGGCCTACTCCTGTACCTATGTTCCTACTCCAGAGCAGTGCAAGCAGCAAATATAAATCTCCACTATCCATCTGCAACCTCCCAAAATACAGCTAGGACACTAATAAATCACTGTGTTCACAACCTAATTCATTCACCTTCCTGTTTAATTCCTATATATAACCTCAAATATTTTAATTTAGTGTATGGGATGTGTTCATAAAGCTATATTAAACACCACTTTGAAGGTGATTAATATTTTCATTCAAAAAAGTTTCAAAGACTTTAGGGAGCGCCGCGCTGTCGGAGGGTCAGAGCCGGGGGAGCGCCGCACCGTCGGAGGGTCAGAGCCGGGGGAGCGCCGCACCGTCGGAGGGTCAGAGCCGAGGGAGCGCCGCACCGTCGGAGGGTCAGAGCCGAGGGAGCGCCGCACCGTCGGAGGGTCAGTGCCGAGGGAGCGCTGCACTGTCGGAGGGTCAGTACCGAGGGAGCGCCGCACCGTCGGAGGGTCAGAGCCGAGGGAGCGCCGCACCGTCGGAGGGTCAGTACCGAGGGAGCGCCGCACTGTCGGAGGGTCAGTACTGAGGGAGCGCTGCACTGTCGGAGGGTCAGTACTGAGGGAGCGCCGCACTGTCGGAGGGTCAGAGCCGAGGGAGCGCTGCACTGTCGGAGGGTCAGTACTGAGGGAGCGCCGCACTGTCGGAGGGTCAGTACCGAGGGAGCGCCGCACCGTCGGAGGGTCAGTGCCGAGGGAGCGCCGCACCGTCGGAGGGTCAGTGCCGAGGGAGGGCCGCACTGTCGGAGGGTCGGTACTGAGGGAGCGCCGCACTGTCGGAGGGTCGGTACTGAGGGAGCGCCGCACTGTCGGAGGGTCAGTACTGAGGGAGCGCCGCACTGTCGGAGGGTCAGTACTGAGGGAGCGCCGCACTGTCGGAGGGTCAGTACTGAGGGAGCGCCGCACTGTCGGAGGGTCAGTACTGAGGGAGCGCCGCACTGTCGGAGGGTCAGTACTGAGGGAGCGCCGCACTGTCGGAGATGCCGTGTTTCGGATGAAACATTAAACCGAGGCCCCGTCTGCCCCCCCTCGGGCGGATGCAAAAGATCCCGCGGCCACTATTTCAAATGAGCTCGGCCTCGGGAGCCCTGCCTGCGGGATCACCTGCCATTGCCCGCTGCACACAGTCGGTTGAAGTCTTCCCCTCCGCCACCAGTTTCCTGACCATCTCCACAGCCGGCAGCGAGAAGGCCCAGGTCCCGACCGCCGCCATGGCAACCCGGCCCCGCCCCCGGCCACGCCCCCGCCCCCCCTCACTCCAGCCGTCCAAAACCGATTGGGCCGGCGGCCGCCATCTCCGGCCGTCAATCAAACGCCGCCACGCCCCCCTCTCCCCCTCCGCGGCTTCCCGCCCACCCGCCGGCGTCACGTGAGGCGAGGGCGCGCGCCCATTGGCTCCGAGCCAACGGTCGGCAGTCATTTCCGGCCACTGGAGGCCGGCAAAAGTTGAGTGGAAAAACCCGGCGGCGGCGGCGGAGGACGGAGGCGGGGGAACGATGGACAGTCAGGGCAGGAAAGTGGTGGTCTGTGACAACGGGACAGGGGTACGTCTTTGAGGGGGTTCATTTTATTTCATTTCATTTTATTTTTGTTTTGGGCGGAGAAATGATTTGAAGATCAGCTCCGATGTGGGACGAGGAAGTAAAAGGCGGCCTCGGCCTCGCCCGGGCTCCGCACTGGGGGTTAGGGGCGGAGGGAGGGAGGGAGGGACGGATCTGCGGGGTAAAATACCGTTGATCGGAGTGCATCGTTTGTGGGGGTGGGGGTGTTTGGTGTTCGTTTCTCTCTCGGGCCCGTTACCATTGACAGCCTCGCCCGCCCGTAACCAGCAGCAGCCCCTGGGACAGGCTGAGCCTCCTCCACCGCCCGCTCGCTCGCCTGCAACTTACACCCAGTCTACGGCCCAAAAACAGGCCATTCGGCCCAACTGGTCCATGCTCCACCCCAGCCTCCTCTTTACTTAATCTAACCATACTTTTTATTTATATTCCCTTCTCTTCCCCCCCCCCCCCCCGATGTGTTTATCGAGCTTCCCCTTCAATGCATCTCTGCTATTCGCCTCAACTACTCCTTGTGGTAGTGAGTTCCACTCTCTGGGTAAAGAAGTTTCTCCTGAATTCCCTATTGGATTTATTAGTGATTATCTTATATTTATGGCCCCTAGTTCTGGTCTCCTCCCATGGTTGGAAACATCTAAACCTGTCGAACCCTTTCATAATCTTAATGATGTGGAGATGCCGGTGATGGACTGGGGTGGACAAATGTAAGGAATCTTACAACACCAGGTTATAGTCCAACAGTTTTATTTGAACATCACAAGCTTTCGGAGGCTTTCTCCTTCGTCAGGTGAGTGTGATGAAGGAGAAAGCCTCTGAAAGCTTGTAATTTTCAAATAAAACTGTTGGACTATAACCTGGTGTTGTAAGATTCCTTACATCCATAATCTTAGACCTCTATCAGGTCACCTCTCAGCCTTTTTTTTTCTAGAGAAAAGAACCCCAGCCTGTTCAGCCTTTCATTATAAGTATACCCCCTCAGTTCTGGTATCATCCTTTTGCACCATCTCCAGTGCCTTTATATTGTTTTTATAATTATAGAAACCAGAACTGTGCAAGTCTCATTGCAACAACTTTCATTTATATGGTGTAGTAAAAATGTCCCAAGGTACTTCACAGGATCATAAATCAGACAAAAATTTGACACAAGGAGATTTTTAGGATAAGTGACCAAAAGCTTGGTCAAAGAGGTAGGTTTTAAGGAACCTCTTAAAAGGAGGAGAGAGGGGTTTAGGGAGGGAATTCCAAAGTTAGTGCCTAGGTGGCTGAAGGCATGGCAGCCAACGGTGGGGCAGTGGAAACCAGGGATGTGCAAAAGGCTAGAATTGGAGGACTGCAGAGATCTCGGAAGGTTGTAGGGCTGGAAGAGGTTACAGAGGTTGGGACTGACCACATCTGCCTGCCTGCCTGTCACAAGTCAACAGCACCTGAGAGAAGCTGAGCTGCCTCCACTGCTCACTTGCTGCAAGTCACATTACTGCCAGCTGCTGAATCAGACTACTAGAGGGGGGGATAAAAGTTTGAGAACAGATATTGTTCACATTAACTTTTTCTTTTCAAAAAAAAAACAAAGGAGACTGTGTGGCTTTCTCTTGTGGGCTTGACTTTTGATTGCTACACTTTTTAATATTTTTAAATTATATTTACTATGCTCATAAAATGTTTAATGTACTCTACCTGTAAATGCTTTTGTAGATTCGAGTGTGTGGGATAATGTGCACACTAGGATACATTATAATGCATGCACCTTAAAAAGGGTTTTGAAAATTTGTGGTTTATCAACATTATTTTAACTTCAAGATGTGTTATGTCCTTAAAACATACTAATTATTCTGTATAATGTGGAAATATATTTTGGAATTTGTGGAACTTTCCACTGTCCTACTCTGCCAGCATTTGTGAACATTTTTGCTGGTGATGGGAGCTGTGACAAATAGTAACTGGCGCTTGGGGTTCTTTTGGTCAAATGTTGTGGTTGGAGCTGTTTTATTTCGTTGGGTTACATGGTGCTATCCTGCAACCTTTTAAGTGTAAAAATATCTTCCAATTGTAATTATACTGCAGAAACCATTTCAGATTACTAAATGAATTTGATCACTTTAATTGGTTCATAATAGTAATTGAAACATGTTACTTGGAAGGGAAAATAGTTATTGCTCAGTGTAATTATGACAATGAATAAATGGCACTGTGACCTCCATGTTAGATTAATGAAATAGACAGTAAGAACTAAATAGCTACTTCCTGTGCTAAAATTTCTACATGCTGACTTAATACACACCCTTGGGGAGAATACTATGCAGGTACTAACTGACAGGAAAAGAGTTAACTGGCCCCAAGCAACATTCTTAAGTTAAGAGCTGATGCCACAAACTATACATGCTCTAAGGTGTACATAAGGGAGGAAGTGATGTGCCTGAAAATTATGCTATATTATTCACTGACTAGTGCTTTTGGAAAAGAAAAATGGTCCACAAATGCATCGCTTGGTCTATTACTAAACTATACAGACTAGAACGTGTCTTATTTGATCCCTGGTCTGTGCTGAGTTAGTTGATTTTAGCAGGACAGGTGTTGAGGCATTGCATTTGGCTGTCGTGCATTGAGTGAGAAAGGAGGAAAGCAACAAGGGTTCCGTTCCTTATTGCTATCCACTGACAGCTGGAAAGTGTGTGCATGTTGATGTCGGGAGAATACAGGGCTGGGCTCAGCTGTGATGCCCTCAACAGTTGATTAGCCTGTTGGCCGTCACTGTCTTGGCTCACGTATGAAGAACTGCTACTTTCCTGAGGCATCTTAGCATTGTTAACACTCATGTAGCTGCCCTCGAATTTGAGTCAGCACCTTGAAAAAACAATTGTAAACAATTTTACAACACCAAGTTATAGTCCAGCAATTTTATTTTAAATTCACAAGCTTTCGGAGGCTTCCTCCTTCCTCTGTCCATGACCGTATTGGTAGGAGTGACCACCGCACAGTCCTCGTGGAGATGAAGTCCCATCTTTGCACTGAGGACACCATCCAACGTGTTGTGTGGCACTACCACCGTGCTAAATGGGATAGATTCAGAACAGATCTAGCAGCTCAAAACTGGGCATCCATGAGGCGCTGTGGGCCATCAGCAGCAGTAGAATTGTATTCCAGCACAATCTGTAACCTCATGGCCCGGCATATTCCTCACTCTACCATTACTAACCAGCCAGGGGATCAACCCTGGTTCAATGAGGAGTGTAGAAGAGCATGCCAGGAGCAGCACCAGGCATACCTAAAAATGAGGTTCCAACCTGGACAACTCAGGACGACATGCATGCTAAACAGTGGAAGCAACATGCTATAGACAGAGCTAAGTGATTCCACAACCAACGGATCAGATCAAAGCTCTGCAGTCCTGCCACATCCAGTCGTGAATGGTGGTGGTGAACGTTCACCTGAGGAAGGAGGAAGCCTCCGAAAGCTTGTGAATTTAAAATAAAATTGCTGGACTATAACTTGGTGTTGTAAAATTGTTTACAATTGTCAACCCCAGTCCATCACCGGCATCTCCACATCTTGAAAAAACAAGAGGAGAAAATGGGAAGTGGAAGGGGGCTTTGACTTTTGAAACATTTTACCCCACAAACAGCAGTTGATTATTAGCTTTAATATTTACATATCCTCCCTACCAGTCATAACGATAGTCTTTCACGTTCAAAGCACATAAATAAGATTCTGTTCAAATGGAGTCACCGCTTGTAATCTTTGTCTGTGATGGCAAGAATTTAGTCTATTGTATATGGTTCAGTTGTTTGCAAAGATTCCAGATAGTGATGTCATCCATATTTGCATTACACTCAACTGAAGCTGTTAAAATGGAAACATTGAGTTGCGTATCTAGCAGTAGATAGTTTGCTTTGTGTTTGAATGTAGCAGTTGGGCTTGTGCAATGGTGTAATAGTGAAGTGTGATTTGTTGTCCTATTAATGTTCATTGCTGTCTGTGCCAGAAAGGTCATGGTTAAAGTACAATAGAGAGTTAATATGTTTTGACAAGTGTTGGTATTGTAAAATTTTTTGTCTTGATTTAGCCATGCTAGTGTACCTAACTTTACAAGAACAGTTTTCTAGTCTCCTGAAATGCTGATAAGCAAAATAATTGGCAGTCACCTTCACTTCTAAATCTGATACAAATTTCAGACTTGCAACTATATTTATTTTTACTTTTGGGTGTAACCATTTTGTTGGTGTGTATGGATGTCTGGTTATAAGCAGCATGGACTTTGGTCATGTACTCATCTTGTGAGTTAAGGTTCTATTGTGGTCATACAGTCAGCAAGGTTTCCTGTCTTTACACCGACCTGTAGATCAGTGACTTGATTTCATGATGCCTTAATCACTGTGGAGTAGCGAACAATGCTGAACTATATAAAATTGTAGAAGTTTGAGGAAGTTGACATCAGTATTAAATTTAGTTCTGGTCATTGAGACCTAAGGGAGATATTCAAGTTCTAGAGGCAGTAAGAGAAGAGCCATGAGATTGATTGCTTGTGACCCAGTCTTCTAGTATCAGAGAAGATTGGAGAAACTTGTTTTTTTTTTAGCCTTGAAAGGTGGTGACTGAGAAGAGGTGTTAGAGGTACTGAAGATATAACGGTATAGAAAAAATAAATCCAAAATACTAAAATAAACCATAACAGTAAGGGAAGTAGGGACACGGGGCAGTTTCAAACTAGCAAAAGGCAAATTTAGGACTGATTTCAGGAAGTTCTTCGAAGTGACTAATACATGGAATGGACTTCTGGGTTGGATAGTGAAGGTGCAAACCCTGGACTCAGTTAAACACCTGTATCCTGTGATGGGATTACAGGGACTTTCTGGATGGGTGAGGTATGATGTCAACTGTCATCTAATGAAAAGGACTTAGGTTTTCTGTCTAGGGCACTGAATACAAAAGCAAGAAGGTGATGATGAATTTGTACAAGACATCGGTTAGGCCATGACTAGGTACTGTGTTGTGCGGCGCAACATTATGGAAAGCATATTGGAACCGTGTAAAAGCTGCAACATAGATTCACTAGGATGATGGAGGAATAAGAAGGTATAGTTGTAATGAGATGCTTGGAAAAACTGGAGCCAGGAAAGGCTATGGGGGGATTTAATAGTGTTCAAAATTTGAAAGAGTCTAATAGATTAAAAAGTGGCCATACACTTAAGCTTCAGTCTGGAACAGAGGAACAGGAGGTGGCTGTTCAGCCCCTTGAGTATGTTCCGCCATTCAATTGGATCGTGACTGACCTGCAGCTCCACTGCATTGACCCTCCTTTGCTCCATATCCCTTGATACCCTTACCTAACAAAATTCTATCCATCTCAGTTTTGAAAATTTCAGTTGACTCCCAGCACCCACAGCCTTTTGGGGGCAACTGAGTGCCTGATTTCCACTGCCCTTTTGTGAGAATGCTTCCTGATTTCACTCCTAAATGGTCCAGATCTAATTTTAAGATTGTGTCCTCTTGTTCTGGATCTCCTGACCAGAGGAAGTAATTTCTCTCTCCATTCTCTATCGAATCTCTCTCATTTTAAACACCTTGATTATATCATTCCTCAACCGTCGAAACTCTAAGGAATACAAAGCGGGTTTATGCAGCTGTACCCCCTCCAAGGCCAATATATCTTTCCTGAGGTTCGATGCCCAAAGCTGAATGCAGTATTTCAGATATGGTCTGACTAAGGCTCTCCACAACTGAAGCATCACGTCCCAGGTGGATGCCTAAAACAGGCATTAAGTCCCTTAAATATATTAATAAAGGACCCAAAGCCTGTGGAAGGACCCTGCTACAAAATGTATTCCCCAATGAGTGGGGCAGGTGTCATTCAGGATTCTTCAGTGGCCACCAACAAAAGTTGTTTTTTTTTTATAACTTTTTTAAAAAAAAACAAAATTTCTATGGAGCCAGGAGGAGCAGGAGTGTCCCCCGCTTACACAGTCCTGGCGAACGAACGAGCACGTGCACACGCTCCAAAGACAGAGCTGCAGCCCAATGTCGGGACGGCTTCAGGCCACTGTTTCTACCCCTCGTGTGCTTACCAAAAACGGGAGACGTTTAGAAGACACCGCGTTTTCACAGAAGGTTACTAGGATATGGAATGCAATACTACAGTAGGCAACTGATGCTCAGTCCCCAGTTAATGAATCAGTCACATTTTTTATCGTAGTTTCTAAACATCGCCCATGTGGTCGTTGGGATATTAGTCAAAGTAGTTTTGTAGCAGAATTTTTTTTTCTTTTATTCGTTCACGGGATGTGGGCGTCGCTGGCAAGGCCGGCATTTATTGCCCATCCCTAATTGCCCTCGAGAAGGTGGTGGTGAGCTGCCTTCTTGAACCGCTGCAGTCCGTGTGGTGACGGTTCTCCCACAGTGCTGTTAGGAAGGGAGTTCCAGGATTTTGACCCAGCGACAATGAAGGAACGGCGATATATTTCCAAGTCGGGATGGTGTGTGACTTGGAGGGGAACGTGCAGGTGGTGTTGTTCCCATGCGCCTGCTGCTCTTGTCCTTCTAGGTGGTAGAGGTCGCGGGTTTGGGAGGTGCTGTCGAAGAAGCCTTGGCGAGTTGCTGCAGTGCATCCTGTGGATGGTGCACACTGCAGCCACAGTGCGCCGGTGGTGAAGGGAGTGAATGTTTAGGGTGGTGGATGGGGTGCCAATCAAACGGGCTGCTTATCTTGTCACTGCTTGATCTGTTTTAAAGTTGATGTATAATTCTGTTATCTAGGAAGTATAGTTAGATATTGTAAGATCCACATTTGTATTGCTTGTATTTTGAATTATTTTAGCAGATGGTATTTAAATTTATTTAGAGCACAACGTGCGAGAAGTAATAACTTGAGTGGATTTACTGTTGACTGATATACATACACAGAATATATGTACAGAATGTATATTTGAGTGCTTGCTATGCAGAACTGTGTATTGGATCTATCTCTGTACTACTTATTGTTTATAAAAAGGGAAGCTGTAAGTGCTAATCCTTAACAAATTCATTTTAAGGTGTTTAGTAAAAGTCCAAATTGGACTGTTTACACACAGGTGAGAAGTAACATCTGCTTTATGCCAAAGCCTCTCAGTTGCAAGAAGATTTTTTTTCAGGCTGTTGTAATGCAATAAACTCTGTTTTTGATGGTTAGTTAACTGCAAAATGAATTGACTGAGAAACTAAATTATTTTTTCCTTTCTTCCCGCTTTGTACAGTTTGTGAAGTGTGGCTTTGCTGGCTCCAACTTTCCAGAGCACATCTTTCCGGCATTGGTGGGCCGTCCCATCATCCGTTCCACTGCCAAAGTTGGGAATATTGAGATCAAGGTACTGCTATGGAAAGCTATACTATTGCTAATTTAATATGACCTAATGTTTTCTTACCCATTTTTTTCCAGTGTGATGGTGTGTGTATTTGTTGGATCATGGCATGTTTTTGATTCTCTTTGTATAAAGAACTGGAGAGACAAAAAAAACTCCTAACTTTCCCTCTTTAATAGTAATGTGTACCTTACAAAAGCAGTCTGAGCTTTTCAGAAAATGTTTGCAAAAACCTTAGTTACTAAATCTTTTTAATATATATTTAAAGCAGATGTGGTTGTTCTGTACAGATTTTATATTATGTACTTTATTAAAAAAATCAAATATTACAATGTTTACAAAGCCAAATTAAGATAAGATGCCTTTACTTTTTGACCTCCAGCGTTAGTTGCTGGATTTGACTGTCGCAAATACAATATACTACAGAAATAAATGTTGAGTGCTATTTCAAATTCATGCATTAGAGTGAAAGATTAAATACTGATGATCAAAAGTGCAATGTAGTCTTTAAAAAAAAATCAGTTTTTGGATGAGGGTAAAAAGTTTTCTTCTTTCCTCCTTCCCCTGCCTCTTATTTTTCTCCTATTTTTTTCCCTGGGTTATACACTCATTTTGACCAGGAAGCTAAGCAGCCAGTCTGCTCTCAGATCTCCATCAATGTCACTCTGAGCCATCTGTTAGGAGATACATAAGAGCAGTTCAGGAAGTACTTAGTTTCTGATCAGTGTCAGCTCAGAGTTTAGGCCACTGCTACATGATATACATATTATTTGGTTAATTAAGTAAATTATTGCCGTGATAACTTGTCCTTGATTTTTCACTGGATGAATAGTGGGAGGCTGGATAATACAGCCAGTGGTGAGATATGAAGTGGATTGAATCAGAAGTGAAACTGTTTTAAGAAAACTATTTGTACATCAAAGACAATTACTTAGGAAATAACATTCTGGAAGCAAGGTATATTTGCAAAAAAAAAATTCCTGACTTTGGTTGGAGAATGGGAGGAGAGGAATGTGTTTCACAGGTGATTCAGGATTTGAAATGCCAGCAATTTTGACTATTTAACTCATTCTTGGCAGTTTATGGCTTATCTCTTGTAGGTGTAATCCTCACTGGATGATATAACTGTGGTTATATGCACCATCTTGGTTTGATGCTAGAAATGGCTATGGGTTTTTCATGACTGAGAAATAGGCCTTTGAAGCGACAGCTAGTTAAGGGGTACCTTCTTATTTTTGATTCCAAAGCCAATAGTGAGACCCACATGGGAAAGAAAATGGGTAAGTTAAAGTATTTATTTTTAATGGTATGGGGGTCCAAATAGTTGTAGATTAGACATTAGGTTAAAAAGAATGAAGGGAGGGAAGATGAGATGAACAGAAATGAAGTATTTACAATTTTATTTAGTGTTTAATTGTAGATGGTAAATGTTGCAGTAATAACTTTTTTGCTGTAATAGGTTTTGAAATGGAATCAGTGTGAGCTGAAAATTTAACAGCTGAAGGAGATTAAAATTTCCTTGAGCTGCTGACAATCTAATGGTTAATTCCTAAATTTAATCAAATTCCTGGCAATTTCTTTTTCTCAAGGATTTTCCATTTGCTGGAAGCATACAATGTGTACCTATAATGAACATGTTTGCAAACAAGAAATGTTATTAGCAATACTCGCAGTCAAAGGGGTCAAAAAGTTGAGCCACTTAATTCATTCAGAAGTTTTACAAATATAGCATTTGTTTGTACCCCATTTGAAAGAATTTAGAATAGTAACATTTAGATCGTCATGCAAATAATGGCCAAGACAGTAATTCAGATAGTCTAGTTTAGTCCCGGAGTGTCAGACAAGATAATGTAAAGGACTATTCTGTGGAACAAGCAAACAAAATATCCCTTCAGTTATAAGTTGAATTCTATATGAATTGAGAGAAATGTGGAAACACATCAATGTATGCCAGACAGTATTGATTCTATACCACTTAGAAAAATAACTTTTTTGTTTTCATTGCCATGATAACTTGTCCTTGAGATACATTTTGCAAAACTAAAATTTTCTCCGTAAAATGGTTTATAAAGAATGAGGTGCAATCGAGCCATAATCTTTAGCTGTACCATAGACTCTTTGAAAAATCTTCACATCAATTGTGTAAAGTTCTGTCATTTTCTTTTAATTTTGGAAGGCAGTTTGGATCTTTGAGTTCCGGGAGTGATGTTTTCACTCAGACCTTTTCTGACCTTTCTGTTTTTACCTTCTCTCTCTCTCTCTCTCTCTCTCTCTTTCTTCACCTGTTGAAGTAGAATAACAAAAAGATGGTAAGTAAGTTGTTGTAGTGTGGTGTGTTCATCTTTTCATTTTATTTTTGTATTGCAATCAAATCATCCAAACTTTGCATTGAAATAATTCCTTTTCATTAACATTTTGCAATTTTTTTCAACTGTTTATTATAACAAGACAGCATTTTGTAGATTGATGATCCCTCTGTTATGATGGAAAGTTAGCTTGTCTGTTCAAATTTTAAAAGCACGGTTTAGACAGATTTTGCTTTGGCAGCATGTTAGTGTACTAGTGCATTGCATCACAGAGTGGTAGAACACAGGGTCACATGTTATTATCCACACAGCAAATTGCTGATCTTTTCCAAGCCATTTGGGGCAGGTGCTAAGTGGAGACCAGATGCCATTAGCAGGACAAATCAAGGGTGTGCCACTCCACTAGTGTTGCATTCCACCTCAAATGCTGCTTACTGAAAAGGATTGAAAAAGGGCCTGGGATTAGGCAGAATGATTAGTCACTCAGTTGTGGAATGCTGTGTTGGTATTTAGCAGGGGTGGGGTGGGCATTTAAAGGAGAGTCAAATCATTTTTCCTGAAGTTGAAAACTACTTTCTCAAACTCTGCTGCATAATCCAAGAGTTAAAAACAAATTCAAGCATCATATAAACATTTATGAAATACACTTGAAGAATTACAGCTGAGGTAAGATCCTTCTTGAAGGAAAGGTGATTGTTTAAAGATTAGTGGCAGTGTTTATATAATGTCAGTGCATGAAAAAAATGACATCATAAAGTGGTAGGATACAGGTTGGTGCCTGCACAGCCTTTTTACAAACTCTGGCAGATGTTGTGGAGATGAGGTGCTTATCCAAACAGCTAGAGAAAATAGGAGGGCCAGTCATTGAGTTATGGTTATGCATTTTCTAGTGGCCACTAGCAGGGCAGAAACCTGGGAATTTAAGGAATTGTGTGGAACAGGTTGACCTATGAGAGGAAGGTGGTGGAGGATAAATAAATACCTGTGGAACAAGTGTCTGTATGTTGCTACAAAAACATTTAGCCCCCCCCACAATGATTTTCTGGTGACTGTTTTAACATTGTTAAATTCTGTTTTTGGTCTGGCTCCTAAATAGGATAGATGACAGGAATGATTTTGCTGTTTAGGTTTTCAGTGTTTCACGTTGCAGCATGAATTTGCCACAATATCTTTATTTTGCTTTGATGCATGTATTTGAACTGAAATTAACCACTTTTTTTTATATAAGTGTAATAACATTTGGTTGGTTGGTTGGGGCTTAAAATTAACACTTCTACTAGAGGGAGGCCAGTACATTTACCATTCTTTCAGTGACAATGGAATGTGCCTGCTGATGGTGGATCAGTTGATGCATTCCTGTATAAATGCATATTCACCAAACTGCACCTACAAGCAAGAAGTGTGTGTGTTTTATCTGAAACCTATACACATTTTGTAGTGTTTTAAATCTTGCATCAGTGATGTGTATGTGATTTTTTTTTTTAAAAGCTAGTTTAATGCTCCTGCTCCAGCACAATAATTTCCAGAACTGAATGTATTTGACTGCCCAAAACTGAACATGTGGACTTAATGGGTCACTTCAAAATTCGATGAATGCTTTAGTTCATTATTTTTATCACAATCCAAGTGGAAATCTGACTAGGTTTTTGATTGTGTATTCATTTTGTGGGCATGAAGTGCTTTCTACTTTGCACTAGTCAGCATTTGGACATTTATCAGCATCCAGTGAACTGTCAGAGCATGATTGGTGTGAGGTATTGCATTAATTTATGCTCACTGTACTGTGCTCCCACGCAGAGAACTGTACAGGCTTTCTGTAAATTGCCTTGAGCAAATGTCTATGTATACAGTACGATGAGTACTTTATCTGGTTTCTGTAGGGTGGCTGCACCATTGATGAGTACATAACCTGAATTTCAAGCCCTTTGGACAGCAAACTATCAATTCTTTGAAAAGAAAGTTGTTTATAAAATCTAGCCTGTTTTTAATTAGAATGATCTGAGGAGTTCTGTTGTGGAATATGTCTGTTGAACAATATGCTTGCTTTTCTATTTTTCTTGTTCTTACTCCAGCCATGCAATATCTCTGACTGGGCCCTTTCCCCTCAAGCCATGGAGAACAATTGTGTAGGATGTAATGCTTTCAATGCATAATAACCCCCCGCCCCCTTAACTTTTTTTTCTATGCAATTGTGCTTTAAAACAAAACTCTACTTTTTCTGAGAAAACCCAGTTTGTAGCTTTATAAACTGAGGCATGGCAGTGCTTAACTAACAGTGCCTGTGAGCATATATTTCTGTTTAACTGAGGCATTGACAGCTTCATCAAAAGAAAAAAATTATCCGTTATTAAACTCCACACCAGTCAAGTCCATATTGAAATGAAGATTTAGTTAATCTCGGTCTAATTTTTTTTTTTAACATGGTAAACCTAAAAGTAACTCTCATGAAATACTTCCCAATGCAATAGGTCTTCTTTAAATATACAGACATGGAACAACCCTTACCAGTATCATTGAGTGTAGAGTTGGTTAATCTCAATTAGGGCAACAGTAGGGACGTTCTCTCATTCGTTACCATCAAGCAATCCCTGCTGAACGTGCACATCTTATGGGCGCAGGGTGAAGTGAGGATTAGACTTGGCTTTGATGGTCGTTATAACCGATGATTGAATTGTTTGTGGACACTTTTTGCTCTTGCATGAAAATGGCTACTTGTGGGGTATTGTGCCTGCTCTGCAACATAAATCAGTGTCTTTGGGTGAAGGGAAATTTAAAAAGAAATAAATGGAAGTAAATTGTAGAAGTTGAGGAAATTACTTTTTATATTAAAAAAACCCCACCTCTACCTGTATGGGGGTTCATGCTAATAGAATTGAAGTGTTTTGTGCATATATTCAAAAGTATTTTAATTAATCAGTCTTTTAATTATTCAATTATTTTGCAAATATGTTGGATTGATTCACAACTTTTAGAATGGGTTTAGTGCAGCTGTTTCCCCCTCTCCTCAGGATTCACTGTCAACTTGTCTCCCCCTCAACCTCTCCCTCCATGTAAATACTCTTACCCATAGTCACGCCCACTCCTTCAACCTTGCCATCTCCCATTGTGTCTCTACGCCTAGCATAGACTAGGCCATCTTCAACGACTACATGTATCTCTCTCCACCCACATCCTGCTACCCTCCAGCCCCACATCTGTGCCCATCCCTGGAGCAAACTCTCTCCACCAAATTGTTTAAAATTGCACTTTCTAAATCCTAACTGCCTAGCCTTTAGCTCTCCATTCAGCCCAATACTTCAGCTGTCAACCTGCTTAACTACTCCCTAATATCCACCTTTTGATGCCGTAGTCCCCAGCGAACCTTTACTCTCTCATATCCCGGTCAGTGCTTTAATATGACATCTATCTTAGCTTTCTCAAGTCCAAAGGGTATAGACATGAGTATTTCTGGCATACTCCTGGTTTAGCCATCCACCACTAGAGCTGGCTGGACTACTTACTCTGCCAAAACCTCACACTACTCCAGAATCATCTTGGAGAGCAAAGATGAACCCAGGCTGCTTTTCTCTACTACCAACCTCCCTCCCTCCCTCCCATTGAGACCATTGCTTTAGTTGCCTCTGCCTTTTCGTCCCCCACCAGTCCTGAATCCATGTCCTTTTCTCTCTTCACTCCTCGTGCCCTTTCCAAGCGTATCTTGTCCATGAAACCCACCTCCTGCTCCCTTGACCCCATTCCCACTAAGCCACCCAACATTCCTTCCTGGCCTCCATGCTAGCTGATGTAAATAGTTCCCTCTCTCTTTCAAAACTGCACTCATCACCCCATCCTAAAAAAGAAACACCCTCCAGGCTTATGTCCTTGCAAACTGCCACCCTATTTTCAACCTCCCTTTCCTCTCAAGTTCTTGAATGTGTTGTCAACTCTCAAATCTGTGCTCATCTTTACTGCAACTCTGTTTGTTTGAATGTCCAATCGGATTTCCATGCCTGCCACAGTGCTGAAACAGCCTTAACCAAAGCCACAAATAACATCCTCTATAACTATGACTGTGGTGCATTATCCCTCCTCTACCTCTCTGCAACCTATGGCACGGTCGACCTAACTGCCATCCTCAATGCCTTTCACCTGTTGTTCAATTCCATTGGAATAGCTTTGCCTGGTTTCATTCTTACTCATCCAATCCTAGCCAGAGCATCTCCAGCAATGGCTTCTCTTGCCACGCCTGCACTGTTACCTCTGGAATTCCTGAAGGATCTGGCCCCCTCCTCGTTCTCACATAGTTTTATGCTTAATTACAAGTGACGAGGACCAAATGTACTATAAGACCCCTAACAGCACCTTGCTTGATGAGCAGTATGCAAATTTTGTAGATTTTTTTTTAATATAATTGTTTAGAGAAATTTCCAATTCTTCAGAAGCTAATACAGCAGCATTGACCAATCTTATACCTTGATATACTTACATTATTGTACTGATGCAAAGTGAGATTGTGACCTTATGACATTGCAATGTATAAATTTATGAATTTGGTAAACTACTTTGAAAATTTATTTTCTTTCACTTGGTTTGAGGGCAGTTTTAAATAACTTGGAAATGGTGTGCCTCCCAGGCTCCTTAGGAATTAATTACTCCATGGTACTAGGAGAGGAAATAGGTGGTAAAACACAAAACCAAATTTAAAAAATCATTAGAAGGAAATTTCACAAGTACACAATTAACGGATCCGTTTTCTTGGTATGCTCAGTCCATTATACCGTGTCCTTTATTCCATCGGCCCTCATTTGCAAGTTGGATGACACTGTGCATGTGCTGGTGCTAAAACGCATCTAGCTGAGAAAATACAAGATAATTGGTGCCACCAAAATGTAAAATGACATGAAGTGGGATAACTAAAAATGGTATGTGATGGTTAATATAAATAGTGTATAATACTTTACTGAAGTGCTGAGGCAATAAATTAAGTACCCTTGGTATGAACATGCATGCAAGTATTTGCACCTAATGCCTAATTAATTGCACTTTAACTATTGCAACTTGATCCTTCCCACTTCAGGATTTTAAAAATCTATTGCAGAGCCTGAAAAATCATCCAGTGCCAGGTTGCATGATTTTAGTTTTTGAGTTTGATACAAATCAAATGCAAATAAGCTAGACTGTCAACAGTGGTGATAGACTTTTTATCTTATACCCGCCTAACAACAGACCTGACTAGCCATGGAATTCCAGCTGATTTTGTCAAGTCCTTAATGGAAAAGCTTTAATATCTTGCTATTTATATGTAAATGTGAACTTTTGCACAATATGCATAAATCTTTCTACAGTAGTAGAATTTATTTTGAACCTACTTTAAGCAGAAAACGTCTTTGTTTCCTGTTTTTAAGATGTGAAATAAAACAGAAACATTTACTATGCAAGTTAATTCAACAAATAACTTGCCCAATGCAAATTTATTTTGCCATATGTTTCCTTAAAACTCTTGTTCTCAGAATATGCTGGTAGTTTTTTTTTGAAATTTCAGTTTTTTTAAAATTTGGCCTGACCATCCTTTATTATTAAACAATATTGTTAGCTGTCATGTTCTGTATTTTTTCCCTTCACAGGATCTTATGGTGGGCGATGAAGCTAGTGAATTGCGTTCTATGTTAGAGGTTAACTATCCCATGGAGAATGGCATAGTCAGAAACTGGGATGACATGAAGCATCTGTGGGATTATACGTTTGGCCCCGACAAACTAGATGTAGACTCCAGGAATTGCAAGATTCTTCTGACAGAACCACCAATGAACCCTACAAAGAATAGAGAAAAGATAATAGAGGTAAGCATGTTTGTTGAGGAAAACTCATTTTATTGTGGACTTGGACTTCAGGAAAACAGAATAAACAAAATTCACTTTTTTGGGGGGCTCCTTTTCTGTCTGTCTCTCCCGTGGCTGTCAGAGCATCAAGTATCCGGCCTAATCCAGATACACTTGACTCTCCTTACAATTGCCATAAGACTTTTTTTTAAGTGTCTTTAAATATTTCTACATATGGGCCAATTGCAATCTTCAGAGGGAAGATCAGATGCTGTACACCTAACAATTAGTTGTTTTCAGTAGATTCACAAAAGTACTGTAGTGTTTCACAATTTACGGATTCTAACATTTAAACCTGTGTGGGCTTATGTGCTGACATAAAAGAAAAAAGCACTAACTGATTTTGCTTAGAATATGTCAAATGAAGTGTTGGGGGGAGGGGTGGGTAGGGTGGAGATACTAGGGTGGAGGAGCATTGCACATTCCACTCAAGGAATTTGGAAAGATGTTTGAGATGAGTTCAGAGACAGTTAGATGTAGGCCCCCAATACAAAACCTTGCTTGCAGGTATTTTAAACATGAAATGCTGTTGTATAGTAAGTTTAATCATTTTTGTGTAAAGCTTGTAACTTTTTGATGTCTGGCACGTTCCAAATCTTATTTTCGGTATTAATTCGCAGTTTAGTGGAGAATCTAAGAGTGGTCCAAAAGATTTTTCAAAAAATATTTTAAGTGACTTGATTTGGCTTTTGTTTTTTGTTAACTGCCTGCCTTTTGACTAATGTCTTTTATTCCAGATTCTGGTTGGTACTTTCTCTGCCTGTTAACTTGCTGCAAATTGATGAATATAAAATTTGAGCTAATTGGGTGCACATGTTTACATGGAGAAAATTGTGATATGGCAATTTTTGTGTGTGCGATGAATAATATCCCATATAGACTGTTAGTCCAGGAGGGTGCAAATTGTCTGAGGGGATCTGGATTGTAAATTACTACTGGTTTATACTGGTCAGGCACCATCTCTATGGGATCTGTTTTGGGGGACAGTTTTGGTAATGTCACTGCATTAGGCAGACTCAGTTTATTGACAGTGGCAAAAGTAGGTTGGCATTGTCCTGAAATTAGATCTGTTTGTGTACTATAATCTACCTGAGCTACTAGTCTTGCGAGCAGTGCTTTGTGGTGGGTATTGTAAGTCTTTGCGACACTGGTTTACCCAGATAACCTGCTGTTGATTACAAGGTATCATGTATTGTATATTGGTTGGTACAAAACTGTATAGTGAAAATAGTTCACAATGTAGTTTTGGAAGCTGAAAATACAACTTGCATAAGCACTGCTCTATCTAGTGGTAATCTTTACCCAAGGGAAAAACTGAAACTCTAGCTTGGTAACACTGGCCCAGAATTTCCTGCAACGGCAAGATCGGCAACATATGCCATAAATTTGGCCTTTTTTGCATGTTGATCTTGCCATTGCTAACTTCCAAATGTCCTGGTTTTCAAAATGCCTGCGAGCACAGCGACAAGTCAGAAGTGGCACAGCCAATGGCCAGTGTTTGCTATTTGTGCATGTGTCTTGAGAAATGCACTGCTGAGCTTTTTGTCAGATGTCAATATTCAAGGGGGAAAGCCTCCATTGATTTGTTTCATAAATGTTTAACTCGTGCATCAAAAATAGCTTTCATGCTGAAGAAAAAAGGCAATAACATGGCTTTTGGATAAAAGATTCAACATTGATGAATTATTAATCAGAACTTGTGCTATTCTATCATTTTCAGTGCGATGGAGTACTGGAACGTTACATACTTTTATATGCTTTAGATTTTCACAGTAACCCCTGACTCTGAATGTTAGGTTCAAGTTGCTCCTTCTGTTTGCTGTCAAATAAGGTCCCATTGCTTAAAAATGAAACTAGTGCCGTGACTCTTCGAAGAAAGCCAGGCTTGGAGAGCCTGTCAAATGCTTGCTTCAGGTAGAACCTGGACATGTACTTTTGAAGGGACCGATTTGGGGTGTCTGCTCTCTTTCCGGGTATCCTAGGCAATCTCCTTGGTCGTAGCAATCCTGCCCCAGACAATGATCCTCACCACCCTCTGAAACTTGGCATCTGTTTGGTTATCCAGGACCACGGTGTAAGAGCAACGATAACTGATGGCTATAAACCCATATCTCTTCTCTGCTGTCTCGGAGTAAGGATCATTCATGTCCAACAGATCGTTGCTATGCGAGTTCTCCTGTTACTCTAACGTGCCTCGTCAGTCGCTGATCTTTGCTTGATGATCTTGGACATCAGAAATTTGGTCACTTCGCTGAGCTGGAAATATTCTGCCTCTATCAGCAGCCTCCCCTTCTCCAAGAAATGGTTGGGCAGGACCAGCTGCTCATCTGAGATAATCAATCTCAGTTCTTGGATGAGCGCTTGAAGTGCCGTACCCTACAGGGCTACAGACCAACTGCTGGAAAGTGGGATTAAGCTGGATAGCTCTTTTTCGGCCAGCACGCTCACGATTGGCTGAATGGCCACCTTCTGTGCAGTAAGAGGAATTCATCTTGGCCTATACAATAACTGTCCCTGTTGTGTTTGGGAAACATCTTGACATTGACTCTGGAAAATTGGTTCACCAGGAGGAAATTGGAGATGACAGCCAGGGTGTCTTGCTTGGTCACATACACCTGCCTCCAAGGTTCCGCTCCACTATCTTGGGGAAAGGAGGTGGCCGTCTCACTGATAGGCAAGATGCTGTTGTGAAAACAGCCATTTTTTTTGGAGGAACCTTGAGTTGTGAAGGGGCCTAGGTATTTTGAGGCTTTCTGTCCACAGATCTCAGATTAGAACCTGCCCATTGTACTTATTTTCCTAAGTAAACAATGTTCAATGGCACTCCTAATTTGAGGTCCGACAAAGTATTGAAGTTGGATCTGATCATCCTGTAGCTTGGTGTTGAGAAATATAAATGTGTATTTACCCATAATGGTGCAGTAATGATGGTAGTTCTTTGTACTTGTTGGCTAGAGAATTAGTTTTGATGACCATTCACGAAATGTGAGCTGTCCTGCAAGTTTCACAGACCCAAATACCACATTTGGAGCCAGTGGGCTGCTGCTCCTCATGCTCCTGTTTTTGTCACTGGTTCAGGAGGTCCACACACTGGTTGCTTGTACTGGCTCACACTGCAATGTATCGTTGCTCACCAACTCATGCACTCAGCTGTGAGATTTTTCCAGCTGTCAACATTGCTATCACACCGCTTCCGGTTGTGCTTGGGCAAATTCTACTTTGTTGCCAACCCGATTTCCCCTTGATCTATTCCAGCTTGCTGTACAGGATCCTTTGTGGCATTATGGACTCTTTCGTGCAGATGACTAGCCCTGATCCTTGCAGAAGTGCTGTATCAGGAGGATCTCTAGTTAGTAATTTTGTCCTATCACTTGATGTGCATGATAGACCTTTTAGCGTTGGAAGGTGGGACTTGTCAAGCTGCCAAATATGACAGCAATAACATATCCGGGACTCTCGTCTGTATATTTGAGTGGTAATGATAATAGCCGTATACATTTTCAGCTTGACTCTGCGATTGATCCCATGTTAGTTCCAGGCATGGTATTTTCATCTTCCAAGCGCAGAGCTTGTTTTCCTTTTGCAAGAGATTGTTTCATTTTCTATTTGTGCATTATTTGACAACATGCTACACAGCTAAGTGAAACCAGCTGTGTAGCATGTTGTCAAATTGCTACATTGATAATATTGAAATAAATATTGATTATCAATTTGCTGTAGTACTTTCCTGGAGCTGCCACATACATGATTTCTAATCAACTTAGTTTTTCTTTGCCCACTTAACAGATTGCACAGTAATCTGAAATGAGTTCTCCTCATGTTAGTATACAGAGAAAAATGGCGTTTTTTTGCTGTTTGTTTTTTGTTGCTTGGTAGATACTAAACATGACGCGTCCAGTGGGGGGAAGAAATCATAGCCTAAGGATGAATTCTAAACCAAGGTGTGGACTTGCTAAGATACTGCTATCATTAAGTGTTTTAAAGTTAAATCCCTTAATACTCAATCGACTAAAAACCATTGACGTATGTTGAGTTCCATCAAACCCCCGAAGACAGTTGTCCTATTCAGAATTAGCAATTTACTCGTTGGCCTCTTGAGTTGTGCACGGGGAGTCCAGACCAAAGCGCTGTTTTCAGCTCGAGGGTTAGAGAGTGGCAGTTAATTGGACCAGGATGGGCAGACATAATTTAGTCTCCATTCGTACTTGGAGAATAATGACACAGGTTTTGTTGATCAGAGATTTGATCTGCTTATGGAAACTCTAGTCTAAAACATGAAGTGTTGTGGGGAGCCCAAAATGTGTTTTTTAAATGGGATGACATTGTGCGGTAATTAATGCAAACTTAATTTCACTCCTTTTTAATCCAGTGTTTAAAGTGATGAGCACAGCACAAAACTGTTTATCTGACCTGACTAGTTATCTGCACTAATTGAACTTCTTAGCATGACTGGCATGTAATTATTTCATTGTACTATGATTTCTATACTGAATTAATATTTAATACAGTACAATATTGGAATTAGTGATCAGTTATCTGATTTATTAACTTAGCCGAGCAGCTATTTTTCAAACACTTTGGACTATCAGGGTTCTGCTACAGCCTTCACTGACTAGCATAAAATTGTTCATGTTTTGCCAAAACTAGTGTGCTTGTTCCTGAATTATCTCTTCCATTGTTGAAAATGTATTGAACCTGCCAAATCCTATGGACAGAGTAACACAAATCCCATGTTATCTTCACTATGGGTAAAGATAGTCCAAACCTAGAAGATTTCAAGTAGTTAATGCCTGGACAACTTGATTAAACCTTTTCAAGTATTCTAAAAGTATAGATAAAACAGTTGACATGGGTAGTGATTAGACTGAGGCTCATGACTACATGTGGCAAGTTCCTGACTCGGCCATTCTGTCAGAAGACTGAGCCAAGGACAGACACTGCTTCACAGGAAGGGGAAGGAAGGAGCACTAAGAGTGCCTGTATTTGAGTGGTCAGGCAATGGTACATAGCAAGTAAGACTTAAATGGGTTGAGGAAAGCAGGAAGGGAAACGGGTAATATAAGTAGTTCAACGTCCTCCTTTGGCACCATGGCTTCATGCTCCATCCAGGATGAAGCAGCCCGCTTGTGGCACCTCATCCACCACCCTAAACATTCACTCCCTTCACCACCAGCACACCGTGGCTGCAGTGTGTACCATCCACAGGATGCACTCCAGCGACTTGCCAAGGCTTCTTCAATAGCACCTCCCAAACCCATGACTTCTACCACCTAGAAGGACAAGGGCAGCAGGCACATGGGAACAACACCACCTGCACGTTCCCCTCCAAGTCACACACCATCCCGACTTGGAAATATATCGCGGTTCCTTCATCGTCGCTGGGTCAAAATCCTGGAACTCCCTTCCTAACAGCACTGTGGGCGAACCTTCACACGGACTGCAGTGGTTCAAGAAGGCGGCAATTAAGGATGGGCAATAAATGCTGGCCTCACCAGCGATGCCCACATCCCATGAATGAATTTTAAAGAAAAATATGATCACTGTTTTGCATGCCTTTTTACTGGATAATCTAATCTATAAACTTTTCTGTGTATAAAGAGTTCTAGATCAAATGAGCTTGAGTGGTATTAACCAATTTATAAAGGATATACACATTTGTACTAAATTGGCAGTCCCACTTGGGCTATGGTTAACTCTGCAAAAAAGAAAAATTCACACTAGTGCATAGAGGCAGTGCTCTTAGGTTTGGGTTGAGGTGTTTTGTTAGAGCACAGGGAGTTCTACTTTGCTAACCATTCCACACCTGACCTGGAAATACTTAACATTAATAATGGATGCCCAATGCTGACATCTCTCGTCTTGCTGTGGCAACAAAATTGTGTAGTATGTGTTCGTGTTGCTCTATTTCAAATGTGAACAGAATGGCAAGATCCAACCTGCTCACCTCAAAACACTCCATCATACCCATTATAACAATGTACTGACACACTACTGGTTCCTGGCGCTGAATCTTTGTGTGGAAAGCCTGTGAAAAGCAGATTACTTGAGTGTATTCAGAATTCCTGGCCACTAATTTTAGAACTGAATACTGCATCGTTAACAACTTCTCAAATTGAGATTTCTTCCCTCCCCCGACCCAATGTGTCCATGTAGTATGGTTTCTGGTGTTCCATTACAGCTTCAGTGTATCCCAATAATTATGCTGGACTTGCATCTCGTGAAACCCACGATAGCCCAGTCTCAAAGGAGATTAGCACGCGTGCTTCCCCACAGGATGAGTTGGCCAACAATGAATGAAGGCAGGGAGGGATAGCTGGAGTAGACTTACTTCCTTCATTTCCAAAATGCATCTTCAGGCAAAACCCCAACATGTGTGTAGATGCCTGAAAACCAGACTAATCTGTCACTCAATCAGACTAAGAATATTTGAAATTGCAGGAAGGGGAATAAGAGGAGCTAGGTGTGTGTGTGTAGATATATTATACTTCATACTTGGGCTTTGTCAGTTGATTTTAAAATGTCAGAATAAGATGGATAGAAAGGTATGGCTGGCTAACCTACAAATTGTTTTTTGTTTCAGGTTATGTTTGAAACGTACCAGTTTAGTGGAGTGTACATTGCCATTCAGGCTGTGCTGACATTGTATGCTCAAGGTAAGAATGCCTGAGACTTAATTGATGTATAGTTAACACTTATTTTTGATGGACTAAAAGATTTTTAAAATTTCAATAAAATTGTTCACTCTAATCTCATCGTTTTAAAACTTTGCTAGTCGGTCTCCTGTGGCGTTGCTGACTGAGTTGGTGGATGCAGTCGGTCACTCGTGTAGCTGATGTGTTGCTGTTTACCGCATTGTGTCCTGGGCAATGGTCCCGCGATGCTATTTGGCCGCAACACTTCTGTGGCATCACGATCTCAAATATGCCAACTTACCCTTAACCTTGACATTCTAAAGTGATATAAGTAATGAAAAATATCCTCTAGTGTAAATGAAGGAAAAATCAAAATTACCAACTTGGATTCGAATGCAAACTAGTCATATGTAGATGATACCAAACAATCTAAGGTGGTAGGCCAGGGACTACAAAATAAATTAGATAAAATATGTAAGTAGGCATAAGTGGCAAATGGAATTTAATATAAGCAAGTACAAGTAGTACTAAACATAGTAAGAAAATGGGTATCATAAATACTTCTCAAATGATGTTGGTGGCTATAGGTGAAATATAAGACATCCGGAGGCTTTAGTAAACCAAGTACTCAAATTGCTAAATCAATGTGCAGCGGTAAATGGAATGTATAACTATATGGTCAAAACAGTAAAGTACAAATTAGAGTAAGTGAGCTTAAGCTTCACAATTCTCTGATCAGATATCTAGAGTACTGTCCAGTTCTAGTCACTGAGACACCAGGCAGAGTCCAGCCTTGGGAGATGGTGCAGAGAAGATCCATGAAACCGATCCCTATCATTAGAGGACTGTGAAATGATGGGGGTAAATTTGGGCTTTTCAGTCTTGAGGTGATCTCGTATTGTAAAAAGTAAATCAGGAGCACAATTTCAAATTAAACCATGGCAGTAGGACACGGGCACACATTCAAACAAATAACAGACACATTTAGGACTGACTGGATGTTCGTCACACAGTGATCAACATGTGAAACGCACTTTCAGGTAGGGCAGTGGAGGCAAGACCCTGGAATCATTAAAGAAGTCTGAGGTTCTTTTTGGATGGATTACCTCAGTTGTGGCAAATGATTGCCTTCACCCATGTTCATCTTGTGTGTGATTTTAAAGTAACTTGTTTTTAAACAAGGATTAAGTTCCACCAAAGATTTCAACAGCATTGTTTTAGAAAAATTGTACATCCTTTCAAAAAAAATTTGTGTATCGATTGCACAGAATATTAAAAGTTCTCTTTTCTAGCTTCCTCTACCTCGGGCACAGAAGCTGATTGTAATCATCCCAATGCCCCGCTGGACGAGATCAGCTCAGAATGGGGTTTGAAACTAGAAATAACTCGAGCCTAAAGCCCTGGATGTGAATTAAATTTTAAATTGAGTCCAAAGATAACTTTGGTATAGAGAGAAACTGGATCAAATGTATTCCAGTTGGACACTTGCTGTAAAGTGGGTCAACCAGATCGGGATCAGATCAAAGTCCTGTACTGGTCAAGTTGAGTTGCACATATTTACATCAGAAGTGGCTGAATATTCACAATTTCTCCTGGTGAAATGGCTGTATTTACAGTAGAGCTACTCCCTAAAGAGGAGAGAGAAAAGGTTGACCTGTGCCTGACTGCCTCCTACACGTGTCCCTACAACACCAATTTGCATTTGTATAACAGCTTTAATATCAAAGTCCTAAGCAACTTTGGGGGTGGGGGTAATAAAATAAAAGGAATAAAGGATCTGCTGCTGAGTCATGGTGGGAGTGAGGGGTGAAAAGGATAGGACTTGAAGGTTTTTAAAGTTTGAGTAAGGCCATGGCAGCTGAAGGCTCTTCCACCAATGCTGAAATGAAGGGAGCATGATGCAAATAGGGCTCGGGTCAGTGCATTAAAGGGTGTGGGAGGAGACGCAAGACTGGAGGAGGGTGAGGTGAAGACGAGGAAAGACTTGATGACGAGGATTTTAAATTTGGGCTGTTAGGAGTCTGTCGGTCAGCGAGGATGGGGAGTCAGTGTAGGTCAACTTACAATTGTACAGGGCTTTAGTGAGACCTCACCTGGAGTACTGTGTACAGTTTTGGTCTCCTAAGGAAGGATATACTCGCCTTAGAGGCGGTGCAACGAAGGTTCACTAGATTAATTCCTGGGATGTGAGGGTTGTCCTATGAGGAGAGATTGAGTAGAATGGGCCTATATTCTCGAGTTCAGAAGAATGAGAGGTGATCTCATTGAAACATATAAGATTATTAGGGGACTTGACGGTAGATGCTGAGGTTGTTTCCTCTGTCTGGAGAATCTAGAACTAGGGGACATAGTCGTAGGATAAGGGGGCGGCCATTTAAGACTGAGATGAGGAGGAATTTCTTCACTCGGAGAGTTGTGAATCTTTGGAATTCTCTACCCCAGAGGGCTGTGGATGCTCAGTCGTTGAATATATTCAAGACTGAGATCAATAGATTTTTGGACTCTAGGGGAATCGAGGGATATGGGGATCATGCGGGAAAGTGGAGTTGAGGTTGAAGATCAGTCTGATTGAATGGCAGAGCAGGCTCGAGGTGCCGTACAGCCTACTCGGGCTCCTATTGTGTTCTTATAGGTAGGCGAGAACTGAGTTACAGGCAGCTGAGTTTTGGACAAGTGTGAATTTATCAACTTGTAAATGGAAGATGAGAAGCTGGCGAGGTGACAAAAGCATGGGAGAGGGCTTTGGCAGTGGGGTGAAATAGGGATGGAGGTGGGAGTAAGCAGCCTTGGTGCTGGACAGGATGTGGGGGTTTGAACCTCAGCTCTGGGTCACAGGATACCACGGTTTCACATTACCTGATTTAGCCTGAGTGGGTGCCTGGGAGTGGGGTGGAGTCTGAGGGAGTGAAGTTTATTCCAGTGGATAAAACCACGGCTTCAGTCTTCAGATGTTCAGTTTCCAGACGTTTTGATACACCCATGACTTAATCCAATGGGCAGTCTGGAAGCAGAGGTGCCTGTAGAGCAAGATTTGACTTGGTGGTAAGAGCTAAGCTACTGCCATGTTGATTGGGGCATGGGGGAGTGGTAAGTGTTGGAATGTGTAACCAGGCAGGCTCTGGTGAGGAGGAAAGAGTTAGTGCTAGTTCCAGGTTTGTTTGGATGTAGACACGATTAGGTGATAGATGGTGCGGACAATGGTTGAGGAAGTGAACATTCTAGACTGTAATACAAAGTGGGCCGTGTAGAGAATGTTGGGGGGGGGGGGGGGGTGGTGTTGTGGTTTTGCCAACCTGTGCCTAAGTTCTCTGGGTTAGAATACGTCTGAGTGTCCCTTTTGGAGTGGTGGGGGGTTCGGGGCAGGCAGGACTTTGTATGCTCAATGTTTTACAAACTGAGATGCTACTTGTGTGGCCAACCAAAGGAAAAGCAAGCAACTGCATGAAGCCTCTGCGGGAAAGTGAGGTCTCCTGCTATGGTAGTCTAACTATCAATGTCCAGACCGAACACCAAATCTCCTTTATGGCAAGTGCCTTGTTTCAGCTTGTGGAGATGGTGAACTTGTATCCTAACACTCTGACAACATACTGTCACAGCACCACCCAACTGAAATTTTCAGATAACCTTCCAGTGCTTCAAGTAACTTTTGTTTGCATTCATTCATGTAATGTTTTTCAGTCATGCTATCCTTTCTTCTGCTCCTCAGGTTTACTGACTGGTGTGGTTGTGGACTCGGGCGATGGGGTAACACACATCTGCCCTGTCTATGAAGGATTTTCACTGCCGCACCTAACGCGGCGGCTTGATATTGCTGGCAGGGACATTACCCGATACCTCATTAAGGTGACGAGAAAAGTTTGATTATTGTTTGCCTTCAGTGCTTTATTGCCTTTCTTCACTCTCTGCTGTTTGTTTGAATATGCTAAACACTTTTAAACTTCCTGGCATAATATGGAAGGGACCGGGCATCAGTCAGTCTTGGATGTCTGTTAAATGAATTTGTCTCCTGTTAATTACAGAAACCAATATTACTGCAGTTTACATGATGGTTTTTGATTGTGGGTGTCTTTAGGTTTGTTTGAAATTAGCTTAAAGCAGTTTGTTAAAGTATACTGATGGTGCCACTTATAGTGGTCCTGCTTATAATGGATGAATGTGTAATGGACAAATAGCTATGCCAGTGGTTAATGTTAAAAACATCACTTGGAATGGACTATCCGATTTGATGAAACAGAACTTTAAGGCACTTTACATTGCTTCTGTGCCACTAGGTTCTCTAGACTTCTCCAGACTGCAAGCCAAATACAGAACGGCTGAGACTGGCAGCTGGAGCTAGAAGGCACTTTTTAAAAGTCTTTCAGGCAGTTAGTCTTGAGTCCTGGCGGTTTTACGTATGATTTGCGGCCGGTTGCATGAGAGACATGCTTGGGGAACCCTGCGACACTAGCATGAGTCTTGTGCAATATAAAAATACTAAAATTAGTAACCATTGCATCGGTCCCTTCACAGACCCATTCAATGCCATGTCCGTCTGTTGTCATCAAGCATAATGGAAGGCTATTTTAGGTGTTTGTCTGCCTTACACTTGAGATTTTAAATCATTCAAGACATAGCTGGGACTTGACTGTGTTGAGTTGCATTGTGCAATTAAAATATAAAATGTGCAGCACAAACAGGTCCATGCCAGTGTTTATGCTCCACACGAGCCTCCTCCCTACTAATGCAGAAACTCGGTCTACAAGTCTGCTATTAGTCTACAGAAACCGGATTTAACAGCATAAATGGCAGGGTCACCGGACTCCTGTCATCAAATTTAAAGGAAGATCGATGTAAAGGATCCGTAATGGTTTCATGAACAGAGCATGTGACCCCCCCCCCCCCCCAAACTTTCGTTCTCGTCCTCCACTACCCGTCTTCTCCCCTGAGGGACACTGAAGCCAGTTGTAGCACTCCTACTGCTATTCCACCTGTGCCAGCTGAGAGCTCGCTCAGTATGAGCTGGGAATTTCTCCAGATGAACTTTTTTTTGGGTTATTAGTTTGCTGCTTGTTTACTAGACCTGACTTCAAAGTTCCTCACTTATTCATTGACTTATTCTTGGCTCCTCTTTTCCAAAGTTTTTGTGGTTTTTTTTTTTCTATTTTGTGTACATTTTCCTAGCTTTTAAACTTGTGGAGAGTTTTCTGATTTTTATCGTTTTCTCCAAATAAGCTGAACAGAATCTGCTGTTGTAGTTTTCAATTCCGCCACCAGGTGGTGCTGCAGTGCCATCTGGTGACGAGAAGTGGAACTACAAAAATGCTGCTCCATCAATTCTTAAGGCCCCAGATTTCCTTGCCACATTCTAGTGGTGAATCTATGGCTTAGGGACCCTAGGACCACACTAAAGAATGAGGAAACTATGGGGTAAGCGACTTAAGCCATTAATTATGCCACTTCATATCTTCCTGGGACTTGAGCCGCTCCGCAGTTGCTTACCAAAAACTGTTAGGTAATGATCATAACTCTGCCCCATTTAAAATCAGTGGCGATCCTGAATTTCCTGCCTTTTAAGCCGGTTGTTGCACTGCTACCACTTAGAATTAAAAGTAATGACACTGGAGACCTGCCGTGGTGTGATTAATTAACTTTAAATGTATTTTCTGATTTGAAATGGTGTCAGGACATTGCTGTGCTGGCTAATATGATTTGCTATAATGTTCACTGATCGGGACTTATTGGCAGGTTCTTGAACGTTGTGTCAATAAAATAATTTTTTAAAAGTTTTTTATTGAACAATGTTTCCTTTTTAAGCATTTATTGTTGCCAATCTGCTACTTCACCCTTTGTTCAGCTGAAAGGTTTCAAGAATAAATAAATGCATTTAAAAAAAGACAGTTCAACAATTGCATATTGAGATGCGTAAAAATGTTTGACCCCTGGCAGGCCAGTTTTAAATGAAAGTATCGGAATTGTCCATGGAGTGACGGAAAGGCCAGTGGCTGTGCTGCTTCTGATTCTGTGCCACCCTCGCTGCAGTGAATTCTAATTAGAAATGCAGGAAAATATGGTGCAAGTTATCAGCGGTGGGATTGGCATGCCAGACGGAGAAATTTACTGTGTACATCACCGATCTCGCCATTGCAGGAAAGCCTGGGCCAAAATCCTGGCATTGAGCGAAGGATACTGTGTAATGAAGGGGGCAGCAAAAAATGAGGTGCTCAAGGCCCCGGGGCAAAGGATTTCACAAACGTTTAGTACGGCTGAAGTTTTTCTTAAGAAAATATGACTGAATACTCCCCCAAAGTTTTCTTATCTGAAGTTAAATTAATTAAAATCAGACTATTAAGCCAATTTTTAAAAAAAATTACCTGAATTAGTTTTGATTAGTAGCAGCACTCTGAGTCGAAGGTTGTGGGTTTGAGCCTCGCACCAGGACTTGAGCGCTAATCTCGGCTGAGACTCCAGTGTAGTGCTGGGGGATTCTGCATTGTCACTGTCATTTTTCAGATGAGATGTTGAACCACCAGTTCAGGTAAAAGATCTTGTGGCAATTTTTTGTTTTTTGAAGAGAAGCAGGGCTGTTTTCCCAGCATTTCCCCCCCCCCCCCCCCCCCCAAAAAAAAAAACACCAACAAAAACATCAACTGGTCATTATCTCACTTGGTATTAACATAAGAAATAGGAGCAGGAGTAGGCCAATCAGCCCTTCGAGCCTGCTCAGCCATTCAATAAGATCATGGCTGATCTGACAATTATTATGGGACCTTGCTAAGTACAAATTGGTTGCTGCGTTTGTCAACAAAATAACTACATTTCAAAAGTAATGCATTGACTGTGAAGTCCTGAAGTTGTAATAAAAGTTCTTTCCTTTATCCCAAATTGTTGAAATGAGGATAGGGGATTTCTTTCAATTGGAAGGATTTCGATCCAGTTTTAGGCCATGATTAAGTCTGTTGACCATTGTAAATTTTATAGAATTTAGAAACTTATGGAGCCAAGTTCAAAGTTGTTTTATTTATCTTATCTTTGTAATGGACAAGTGTTGTTGTTGTTGTCCTACTGCAATTATTTTTTTAAAAATGCAGGTAATACTTGTGTTTATATAATAGCTTAAAGTTTCATGTTGTGTATCAATCCTGGTGGGTGGAGAGTCTGACTGTAAGCTGATTATACTTTGGCTTTGAAAGCCCAGCATGTGCCTGTTGCTGTTTGTGGCAATTTATTTCCACTATTTAATGTACTTTTAATTTTTCAGTTACTCCTGCTGCGGGGATACGCCTTCAACCACTCCGCGGATTTTGAAACTGTCCGCATGATGAAGGAAAAGCTGTGTTATGTGGGATACAACATTGAACAGGAACAGAAACTGGCATTGGAAACCACTGTTTTAGTGGAGTCCTACACGGTGTGTATTCCTATAGTCTAACTTAGTGAGCTGCTCGTTTTACAACATGCACGTGTCCATGAATCTGCACCAGCAGAATGCCGAAAGTGTAAGAGTTTCTTGGATCTGATCAACAATCAGCAAATAATGGAGCCGTTGACTGAACCGTTGGTCTGTGTATCTGCTAAATATTTGAGCCCCAGCTATTTGTCACATTCCTTCTCCCCCCACCCCCAAAAAAAGTTCCTGAATTTTTTGCTCTTTCAATTCTCAGCTTGTTCTGATAGTATTCTCTCTCTCTCTCTCTCTCTCTCTGTTTGCATTTGACTTTCTGCTTATATTTGGTTCTTGGAGACCGATAATTTCTGTTCCAGTTTAATAATATACCGTGCTGCTTGACCAGGTTCTGAATGCCTTTCAGACCCGGGGCAGGAGTGTGCTTTTTCCACTCTGTGCACATCCAGTAACGCCCAGGTCAGAGACAGCACGCACCAGATGTGGAGGGAAGCTTCTAGCTCTGGTACAACGAGCCTCGAGCCCTGCTTCCCAGCAGTATCCTGTTTGAGAAGGCAGATGCAGGAAGTAGTGTCAAATTTAAGATACTATTGTGCCCACTGAGTCTTGTTCATTTCGAACCTCTGCAGCCAGCAAAGAGAAGATGCTTGTAGTTCATTGATTTGAGTTGAATTGAAAGCCGGTTGCAAGACTCTGCTCTGTCACTACTCAATGAACAATCCACCTTTTCTACTTTATTAAAAAAAAAAATTAGCCCTTGTTTTACATCTCAAATTTCAATTGATTTCTTGGCGAATAGTTTGTTTCTTTTCTGTGCTGACATGACACTTCCCTGACCTATTGAGGATAAGAGTTCACAAGCTTTAGCTTGGGATGCAATCACTAATAAACCTCATTCTGCCCCCACCTGCACTTGAGGCACTCGCTTATTCTGGGGTATGGATCCAAAAAATTCTCCCAATTCCACATTAAAAGTGGCAATTATTCATATGTAGCCTATATAATGAATATTAGCAGGTTATTCAACCGTGGGGTTGGGGGGGGGCATTGCAGCTGAGCTGGGCCAGAATCTGCCCCATTGTTGCTGCTGCATTCACTTTCCAGCAGGATCCACTGGTTGGCAATCAGAAGCAGGCACTTTTTCCCCCCCCCCCCCCCCCCCCCCCTTCCCAGGTTTAGGTTCGGGTGACGTATGACCGGTGTGGAAACTCACTACGCCACTCAGTCCTGAAAACAGGTGTTTTGATGCATTTGGATCTATTGCAATGTGACTCACCCATTCAGATCAACAAACTCATCCTTCTATCTAGATTCATACCCGGAGAGCAATTAATTTGTCCTGATAAAATTTTTTTAATTTTGTGTGCTGCATTGCTGAATTCTTAAAGAACAAGTTCTTTAGCTTCCAGATGGCCGGGTTATAAAAGTCGGAGGGGAGCGGTTTGAAGCAGCTGAAGCCCTGTTTCAGCCTCATCTCATCAATGTTGAAGGTGTTGGTGTTGCTGAGTTACTTTTCAACACCATCCAGGCAGCTGATATTGATACCAGGTATGTGGGCAATGTACATTGTACGATTGCTGAAGCTTTTTGTATTTTTTTGTTAGGCAGTGGTGTATCACAGTAATTACTGGGTTCTGTGAATGCTGTAACTAGTGACTTCGTGTTTCCATGTGGTTTTTTTTTAATATAAAAGGAATCCGTGCACTCTGCCACAACTGCTGTTCCTTTTTACTAAAATTCCCATGCTAATTTTAGTTTGTAAATTTGTACCAAACGATGTCAAATATTACTTTAAAGCAGTGTTTGTCCAATTGTTCTAGTGATTCATTGCCGCCTGTAATTGTTCCCTCCGCAGGTCAGAGTTCTACAAGCACATTGTCCTCTCTGGCGGCTCTACCATGTACCCTGGCCTCCCCTCACGCCTGGAGCGTGAGCTGAAACAGTTGTACCTGGAGCGTGTACTAAAAGGAGACATTGAGAAACTTTCTGTAAGTCAGACTTTATGGTTATAAATGATTTTCCAAATTTCATCAATCATGACTACAATATCGAGAGCATTATTCAGCAGATTGATGAAAAGGACGGTCTAATTTACTCAAATATCCAAATAAAACTGGGATTTAATATTGCAAAACGTTCCCACTCTACCTGTAATCACCTCCAGTCGTACATCCTAGCCTGCACCTTCCAGGCTCCTGGTTCTCTTGCACAATGTCTACCCCATCCCCTTTTTTTTTCCCCCTCCACCAATGACAGCAGAGGCTTAAGCCACCATACCTCTCACTCTGGCGTTTTCTTCCTAAACCTCTCTGTTTGTTACTTCTCTCCTCACTTTCAAACGCCTCCTCAAAACCTACCTCTGACCCCGCCTTCAATTACTTCCCTTAACCGTCCTTCTCTCTTTCATGCTTGGTGTCTAATTCTGCCCCTTTTATAAATTGCCCTGGGGATGTTTTGTTACATGGTATGGCTGAATTTGATAACTTGCCGTGTAGGTGTAAATCTGCATCCTGGCCGGCCTCCCATCTTCCACCCTCTGTAAACTTGCTCATCCAAAACTCTGCCACCCGAATTGTAACTCTCACCAAGTCCTGTTCACCCATCACCCCTGTGCTCGCTGACCTACATTGGCTCCCGGTCTAACAATGCCTCGATTTTTAAAAATTCTCATCCTTGTTTTCAAATCCCTCCATGGTCTCGTCCCCTCCCTATCTCTGTAACCTCCTCCAGACCTACAACCCTCCGAGATCTCTGCACTCCTTCAATTCTGGCTTCTTGTGCACCCCTGATTTTCTTCGCTCCACCATTGGCGGCCGTGTCTTCAGCTGCGTAGGCCCTAAGCTCTGGAATTCCCTCCCTAAACCTCTCCACCTCCTTTAAAATCTACCTCTTTGACCAAGCTTTTGGTCACCTGTCCTAATATTTCTGTGGCTCGGTGTCAAATTTTGTTTGATAATCGCTCCTGTGAAGTGCCTTGATGTTTTACTATGTTAAAGGTGCTATATAGATGCAAGCTGTTGTATTGTTCCATAGCATAATTCATGCCATTACACTAAAGTGTAACCTGGAGACACTGACGAAAAGTGCTGGGCACTGAACCTCTATCAGAGGTATCTGCTAGTATGTGTCTGTGTACTGGTCTATCAGAGCAATGGCAAAGCACAAGTCTTTCCTCCCTTTTCCTCACTCACTACTTTAACTGACCCAGAATTGTGAAGTGCTGATTATACAGGGACTCAATGTCTACAGAAAACCTTTACAGCAGAGGGCGCTAGCCGTTCGAAACTCTGAATCACAGTGCTTTGTGATCACTCAAAATATAAAGACGGGGGAGGGGAGAAGAAAGAAATAAGTTGGAATCTAATAATCTTGTTTATACAGGCACCGCATTAGCTGTATTTCAGACAGCTCTTTTAGTGCCAAAATATTATTTGGCAGATTTCAAAACACTTGGAACTGCACAGAACTGATTACAGAGCAGGCACTGAATAATTACATTCAATAATCAGATCAACATTTAAAGTGGTGCAGCATAGTGATAGTTGTGTATTATCACATTAACTTGTTTTGTTTCTCGGAGAGAATGTTTTTTGTATGTAGATTAGGACGTGTTGCAGAGCCAGTTGTCTTGATAACTGACTGACCTGTGACCTACCTGGGATATGGTAATGCAGTGGTTATGTTACTGGACTTGTAATCCAGAGGCCTGGATCATTAATCCAGAGGATCAGAGTTCAAATCTAAGTTTTAAGAATTTGAATTCAGTTTTTAAATTAAAAAAATCTGGCAATAAAAATCTGGTTTGAGTAAAAAGAAAAGTGACCGTGAAGCTGTTGGAT
This sequence comes from Heptranchias perlo, assembly GCF_035084215.1. Classification (NCBI taxonomy): domain Eukaryota; kingdom Metazoa; phylum Chordata; class Chondrichthyes; order Hexanchiformes; family Hexanchidae; genus Heptranchias; species Heptranchias perlo. The sequence goes on along the minus strand of NC_090332.1, from coordinate 89,781,576 downwards.
TGTTGTAAAAAGCCAACTGGTTCACTAATGTCCTTTTTTAGGGAAGGAAACCTGCCGTCCTTACCCGGTCTGGGCCTATATGTGACTCCAGTCCCACACAAACATGGTTGACCCTTAACCGCCCTCTGAAGTGGCCTAGCAAACCACTCAATTCAGGGTAACTAGGGGTGGGCAATAAATGCTGGCCTTGCCAGCGACGCCCGCATCCTGAGAATGAATTATTTTTTTTTTAAAAATCCCTTCCTCTGCTCTCCATTCTTGCCTCAGGTCACGTGTGAGGATCTCACCAAAAAAAAAGTTTGAGGCTATCCACCCGGCTCCAAGTCCTTCTGCTTGTTTAGTATTGGGTGTCTCTGGGTCATTGGTAGCATCCTTGCCTCGAAGTGAGAAGGTTGTGGGTTTAATCTAGGCTGACTCTTTGGTGCAATACTGGGGAAGTGCTGAATGGTCGGAGATGCTGGCTTTTGGGTGACATTAAACTAAGGCTCCATCAGTCTGAACATTAAAGATCCCGATGTGGAGATGGCGGTGATGGACTGGGGTTGACAATTGTAAACAATTTTACAACACCAAGTTATAGTCCAGCAATTTTATTTTAAATTCACAAGCTTTCGGAGGCTTCCTCCTTCCTCAGGTAAATGTGGGAAGGAGGAAGCCTCCGAAAGCTTGTGAATTTAAAATAAAATTGCTGGACTATAACTTGGTGTTGTAAAATTGTTTACAATTAAAGATCCCATGGAACTATTGGGGCGGAGGGAGGGAGGGAAGAAAGTGTTTTCCTGGACAACATTTTTTCCTTCAACCAACACACCAAAATAGGGGACCAAACTTTTGGATCTATAATAGTTTCATAAGTGGCTTTTTAAATCAATTTCCTCCCACCACCACCACTCTCTAAATTGTACTGGGATCCATTTCCATTGGCAGAGGTTGATATTTGGCACCTTGCCAAAGTGGACACTATTTATAGGTGACTCTTGACGGTGAATGTTTGCAAGCTGTGTGACTACAGCTGACCCTGATTCTGTTCCCAAATGGTCTGTGCATGCACTTCCAATAGGAGTTTCTGTAAAACAACCCACGAGTGGGAATCCTGGCTGATACACCCTCCCCCTTCTCCAATGCAAGGCACGAGCTGAAATGAGGTAATTCTGGATCGAGCCTGGGATCTTCCTGAGCAATGTGGTGTAGCAAACTCTGCCATTGGAGTGGTTCAGAAGCTGCATTGTACTATAAGTTTGGTAATACATCAAAATTAGAAATGTGAACAGATGCCTCTTAGAATGTTCTGGTACAGCATAACCTGAATCGAAGTGTTAAAAGGTGATGCTAGTAACAAATGTGAAAATATACCCTCGTATGCACCAAGTTTAAATGCCAATAACATTTTGCTGGGGCTGGAGGAAAAAAAGGTTGATGGAACTGGCAGTGCCTGGTATCTACTACACAGTTGTATTTAAAGGGATTACCACGAGCAGGATTTTCTTCTAGTATTGGTATTGAGGGAGAAATCAGACACTTTTTAAAAAATGTGCGTCACTGTTTTGCAGTTATTTTGGTTTATGCTGAATTTTTATTTCCATGTAGAAATTCAAGATTCGTATCGAAGACCCGCCTCGTCGCAAACATATGGTGTTTTTGGGTGGAGCTGTACTAGCAGACATCATGAAGGACAAGGATAACTTCTGGATGACTCGGCAGGAGTATGAGGAGAAGGGTGTGCGTGTGCTAGAGAAACTTGGAGTGACTGTTCGATAAACCAACATATTAGTTCCAATGGTTCTCGCTGCTTTTTTTTCCTTACTCATCTTTAAATCATTGGGCTCTCTGACATGGTTAGGCTTCTGCCCTTTGATTCCTGGGTCAGGTTTTGTTCACTGGTACTGCTGGTTTCCTGGGAGAGCTTTGTTTAATGTTTGTCAACTTCCCTAAATTTAAACCATTTAATTTGACCATTTCCTTGCAAACAAAACCAAGGCACAGGGGCTGTCTGCTGCATTGTTCACTCCCTGTAGGCGCTCTGATAACTCCTGTAGGCTTCTTTATTTGCATCTATAGCGTTGGACTGCTAGCTGTGTCTGTAGCACACCAGGTGGTTTGATGTTCTGGCTAAGAGGAACTACCACTTTCATTTATATTTTTAAAAAAATGCAGCTTTTATTACCACATTCTTGCAGTGGTTAGCACTATTGACTTAATGGTTTTTAATGTAGTTTCACTTTCAGGAAGTGGGGCCAGAGTAAGTTGTTCCCAGAGTCTCCCCTTTTCAGTTTAGTGTCCAGGGATGGACTGTTATAGTGAATTATTAAATTCAGTTCAGAGATTCTTCCTGTTGGATGTTCAAATGGTAAATGTCAGCTAACTTGATTTAACTTTATGTACGTTATTTCCTCTTTAAAATAGTGGTATGCAGTGATGCACATATCTGATACTGTAAAGAGCAAGATTGTGGCTATGTACGTACAAAATACTCTTCATTTGGCGCAAGGCTACAGCAAAAAAAAAATGTAAAACTGAAAGGGACTGGGTTCCCTGGTGTTCATAGATTTAAAGTTTGTAGCTATGTTAACTAAAATGAAACCTATATTATATAAATATATATATAAAATATGAAAAACTAGAACTTGCTTATAAATTGATAGAGCTGATATTTAAGTTGATCAGCGCTCAATTGTGTCTGAAGTGCTTTGTATTGGAACTCATCAAATATTAAAAGAAAATTGCAGCATATGGTTACCCAGTGCCAAGAAGAGTTATTATAACTGGATCTCTTTTTCATATCATAAACTGCGTAAAACTAAATAAAGCAAAATGATTTATAGATAATTGTGAATACATTGTTGAGATTGGTGTCATTGTGTGAGATATGGGACAGTGATAGAATTGGAAATTTCGATGCAGATGCAGGCCACTGAGTCGCCTTGCCTCTGTTGGTGCTCACTCGCTGACCTGAACTATCTACTGCACTTTACCTGTAACCTCAACAATACTTGTTTTCCTTCTAGTTTCTTATCCAACTCCTTCTTAACTGCGATTGACTTGGTTTCAATAGCCACCTGTGAAATGCATTCCATATTCTAATAACGTTATTGTGTGGGGAAAATTCCTTTTTATACTTCAATTTCTATAGAACTGTGAATGGTGTAAACGTTGGGGAGTTGAACTTTTTTCTTAATCTGTTATATACCAAATTTAAATAGTAAAACTTGCAGTCTGGAATCTCTACCAAATATTTTACTTTATTGAAAAGCATGGTGTCCCTGTCTCTAACATACAAATATAATGTGTGAGGGGGTGTGATTTTTTTTTAAAAATGGATGAATGGCATACAAACTGTTTAGTTGAGTTTAGACTTTTCTTAGACTCCATTCAGAGTCCCCTTCAAGTTGTTTTAAAGAGATGTTATCTGATCTGCCAGCACTAAATGGCTGAATTAACAAGGTCCATACCTGCATAACATTCTTCAATTATCTTGGATCTTTAATAAAGTTTAATTATGGGTTGCCCTCATTATCCTCCTTTGCTTGAACCAGCACTGTGTGAGAGTAAACTGGTGAGAGTATTGTATGAACTTTAGTTTTTAATGGTTGCTTGTATTTTTTTAAATGGTATTGTGCAACTTTCAAAACCAACAGTTGTGCAAACAACTTATGTAGATTTTCTATTAAAAGTGCAAAGTTGGCCAACAAAAAAATTAATAAGATCTTTTGTGCATGAGGTTGCACATAAACATCTAGTGTAATTTTTCACTTGGGGAACACTGAAAAGATTCTGAAGATGCATGTTCACTGCTGTAAAATCAGGTTAGAAAACTGCCCGTGTACAAGTATTTGTGACTACTAGCAACTATTGTATTACCCGTCAAAGTAGTTCTTCATGGACTTACTGTCTTCTGTGTAGGCGCCATTTTTTTGTTGAATCAGGGACTTTTCATATGTACGGTGAATTTGATGACCACCACAGTATGAAAACTGGTTCAGTATCCATTTGAGGGTGATTTGATTGACCCCTGGTGTCTCTGGGCTGTTGGATCTGTGAACTTCAAATCGTACCTGGAGCCACTGTCTGCCTCCCAGTGATGAGTCCACTACCAGAGGTGGGGTCAATGGGAGTCTGACACCAGGATATATCTCTTAATTGCTTACAACTTTACATTACACCATTATGAACCACTAGTTGACAATTCAGTGGTACTGAATTTAGTGGTTTATTTTTAAATCTGTTTTGCTAATGAAATTTGCAAACCAGAATATCTGCACCAAACATTTCTCATTTAAAAACTTTCATAGAAATCATAGAAAATTTACGGCACAGAAGGAGGCCATTCGGCCCATTGTGTCTGCGCCGGCTGAAAATGAGCCACCCAGCCTAATTCCACTTTCTAGCACTTAGTCCTGCATGTGTCCTATAAGGTCTCTGCTCAGTAGTTTACTTTTTGCCTCTACTTTCTAAGTATAATTAACAAATGATTAACTATATGATTTGGGCTCTATCTCATGTTAATGCATTCACTGAAATAATGGTGGCAGTTAACCTGTAGGCAAGGTATGAAAGATTTAGGTATATTTGCATAACCCAGGTTGGTTGAAGGGCTTTGACAGGGTAATGGATTTTAAAGAATCAAAATGCCAGTTTTAATTGAACAAACTGAATTCCCAACATGCCTGACCTAACTAACGTCTGGTGGTACTGAAACATTAAATGTCGTCTTTGCATTACAGGAATACATCTGATAGTAGATGCACTATTGGCTGCACTCCTGAGTGTAAACAATGTGATGTTTAAAGAACAGACTACATCATACACCTGTGAAAATGTGAATCTGTGAATATGCTATTAGTTTAAGGTTGCCTGTTCCTGCAAAGTAAATGCAGAGAGCTGGACCCCTGGGTTTGCAATTTGAGCCTCTGCATTACACAGCAAAACCCAGCAGTACTACACAGGCATGTTTACAGAAGGGAGAGGTGCCCCACAGAGGCACCAGTCTCCCCAGACTGGAACAACTTTCTAGCCAATATCGTAAAAGTGGCTTTCAATTCAGTGCCACAATGTTCTCTTGTTACCTTTTCTGAAACAAAAAAAACTTAAGATGGAAACGGTAGGAAGGAAAATGGCACATTTTCAGGTATGTTCTGTGTAAATGCTTTGCAATTACATTTCGAGTTTTATTTTAGGAAATTTGCTGCACTCGTCAGGGTGAGAAATGTTACCACAAGAAATGGAGCATCTGTAATTTAGATGGCCCAATGAAGTTTGAGCACTCCTAGACCAGATGGAGAGTACAGCTGCCTCTTCTCTGCCCAAAACTGATACTTCAGTTTTTTTTAAGGTGTCAGCTGTGGCTCAGTGGGTAGCGCACTCGCCTCTGAGTCAGAAGGTTGTGGATTCAAGTCCCAGTCCAGAGACTTGAGCACAAAATCTAGCCTAACACTCCCATGCAGTACTGAGGGAGTGCAGCACTCCATCAGAGGGTGCTGTCTTTCGGCTGAGATGTTCAACCAAGGCTCCGATTGCCCTCTTGGGTGGACGTAAGATCCCATGGCACCATTGGAAGAGCAGAAGGGAGCCCCTCCCCAGTGGCCTGGCCAATATTTATCACTCAACCAGCATCATTAAAACAGATTGTTTGCTCATTATCATATTGCTGTCCTGGGACCTTGCTGTGTGCAAATTGGCTGCCACATTTCCTACATTACAACAATGACTACATTTAAGTACTTCATTGGCTGTAAAGTGCTTTGGGACATCCGGAGGTTGTGATGGGTGCTATATAAATGCAAGTCTTTCTTTCAGAGAGGAGAGCACCCCTTACAGCACTGGGGATGTTTCAATTTTCCTTATGAGCTACCTTTTGTGATCTGAGCCAGACAGCTAATTTTATGCAGAATTGAAATAGCTCAAATTTATTTTAACTGACTGTTGGAGCCAATTTCGGGATCAGCCATCAATCTGGAATGTGTTTTAATCCTCCCCTGGCCACAGATCAAAGTATTGAACTAGGGGGCATAGTCTCAGGATCAGGGGTCAGCCATTCAAGACTGAGATGAGGAAGAATTTCTTCACAGGGTTGTGAATCTTTAGAATTCTCCACCCCAGAGGGCTGTAGATGAACATAAGAACATAAGAAATTGGAGCAGGAGTAGGCCAATCGGCCCCTCGAGCCTGCTCCGCCATTCAATAAGATCATGGCTGATCTGATCCCAACCACAAATCTAAAGAACACAAGAAGTCGGAGCAGGACCCGGCCACATAGCCCCTGGGCCCTCTCCGCCACCCACAGGGCATTGACCGATCCGAACTCAGCTTCATGTCCAATTTCCTGCCCGCTCCCCATAACCCCTAATTCCCTATGCTTATTCATTGAGTATATTCAAGGCTGAGATAAATAAATTTTTGAACTCTAGGGGAATCGAGGGATATGTGGATCGGGCAGGAAAGCGGAGTTGAGGCCAAAGATGAGCCATGATCTGATTGAATGGTGGAGCAGGCTCGAGGGGCCGTATGGCCTACTCCTATTATTATGTTCTTATCACTTTCCAGTCCCCAATTTCATTTTGTTTTTTTAAAGGTGCTTTTTTTTTGTACAATGCTAGATAACTTTTTAAACTGCAATTTAAATATTTTCTGATTTAGTCACACCTTTTCACCAATTTTACATGAGTTCTGACAAGTACACATTCTGTTCAAATCAGTTACTCTGTGCATTTGTGTGACAAGTAACCCTTCATCATGCACTGCGTGAAAGCTGGCAAAAACAGTATTTTAGTGACAGTGCTTTTGAACCAATATATTAGTGCAAATTGCCACTGAATTTACTAGAATAAAACAGGAACTCTGGTAGCAGTTTGCAATTTTGAAGATTCATGATCTTCAGAAGCCTGGAGGAAATGGAGCCCATCTTTGGGAAACTTTACAAAATATGACATCTGCTTGTATGTCTTCTACTTCCTCAACCAGCACAAATAAATCAAGGATCTGTTGTCCTGAGTTTACTGGGTTGACACTTTTTTGGCTATTGTCTTTGCTTATGTCAAAATGGTTTTCTTGGAAGTTGCTTATAACTTGTCTGCTATTGGTGGTGTTGTAGGCACAAGTACACTTTTTAAAAAAAAAACATTTGTGTACACTAACATTGCACATGCAGTTTTTTAAAAAAAAAACTTTCCTGCACAGGCCTTCAAGAGGAGCCAAGCCACTCAACAATTGGAGAGGACTGGTATGGCAGTCATGATTCTTTTATTTTGCTACTGTTTGTGTTTCTCTACTGTGGGTAGAACCACTCTGCAGCACAAATGGGGTAGTTTCACCAGCAGGAGAGAAGACTGCAGATGCTCAAAGCAACCTTCCAATGTGGCTTTGTAGCACAAATGGAAGTACAAGAGTCCCTTTCATTCCCTCTGTTAACATTGTTCAGAACATGCTTGAACAGAGCAATGTCGGAATGTCTGTTAATGGTTATTTTTCATCTGTTTGGGGCTCAAACAATGCTGCACTGTATTATGAAAAGATTATTTAATCCCTATGGATTAAAAGCAGCATTTTTTATATGGTGTAATGTCTTACACTGTCACCCCAAGGTGGGATCAGCTGCAACAGAGTTAATGTATCTGGATTGCAGGTGCCAGTGTGAACCAGTCCTGCCTCAGATTGACTCTGCATCACCACAGATTCAGCACAATATCCCCTTTTAATCTGGCAATTTGACATAACATTTCCCATCCAAGCACTGCATCCTTTCCACTGTGAAGGTAACTTGCAGCTGTCCATTGAACAGAAATTAAAAGGAACTTTTTTTTCCAATGCACATAACAGGAAAAACTCATTTACTTTATAAGATCTGCGTCCAATAAAATAGGAGCAGACTCACGACCCACAGATTTGAAATAGCGAGCCTAGGTTATGACACGGGGGGAGGGGGGGTGCAATTGGTCTTTGCCGGTTGGGCAATAATGAATTGGCAGCCAGATTTTATTCTCCATTGACTTAGAAAAGAGAATCAGGCGGGGTGTAAAACATCAAAATCCAATGCAACGACTGCCTACTTCCACCTCTGTAATATCACGAGCCTCCACCCCAGCCTCAGCCCATCTGTTGAGACCCTCATTCATGCCTTTGTCAGATTCAACTATTCCAATGCTCTCCTGGCTGGCTTCCCATCTTCCAGCTTGGAGCCTTGCCCCTCCCTATCTCTGTAACTACCTCCAGCCCGACACACTGTTCCTTTGACTCTGGCCTCGTGCAGTCCCACCATTGGTGGCCGTGCCTTCAGCCGCATAGGCCCTGCGCTGTACAATTCCTTCCCTAAACCTGTCTGCCTCTCTACCCCCTCCCCCCAACTTTTAAGACCCTCCCTTTTTAAAAAAAAAAACCTACCTCCTTGACCTAATGGTAAAACCTCCTGTTACGGCCTTGGTTAGCGTCCATTTTGCAGTGTGCCTTTTGAAGCGCATGGAATGTTTTTTCTATATTAAAGATGCTGTATAAATGCAGGCTGTTCTAACTAGGACACCTAGACCATTAAAAGGGCACTGCTATGATCTGATTAGTGGACAACAGACAAAACAAAGTTTTCATTCAAACTTTTTTATTTAAAAAAAAAATGGGCTTCTTTTGCTGTTCAAGCAGATAATACACATGAACTCCATGTGTATTTCCAGCAGGAGTCACTGGATAACATTCAGGAGCTGGGACCCTGGTTCTTAATCCACTCCCCAATCCCACCTGCCCAGCAGAAGCCAGTGAGCATGCTCCCCTAGCAAGGGTCAGCTAAGTCAGTATATACTTGGAGCTTTCCTGAAGCTCACAATTAATGGCAGAGGCACTCCGAGCAGGATGCATTCCTAAATTGTGACACTTGTGAAATTGAATCCTGACAAGTGGTTGAGAAGGTGACAGATGGAGCATAATGTGGGGAAATGTGAAATTATCCACTTTGATAGGAAGAAAACAGAATGTTTTTTATAAGGTGAGAAACTAAGAAATGTTAGTCAGAGAGATTTGAGTCCTTGTGCATGAATCACAAAGTTAACATGCAGCTACAACGAGCAATTAGGAAGCTAAATAATGTTAACCTTTATTGCAAGGGAGTTGGAGTACAAGAGTAAGGATGTCTTGCTGCAATTAAATAGGGTTCTGGTGAGACCACACCTGGAATACTGTGTACAGTTTTGGTCTCCTTATCTAAGGAAGGATATACTTGCCTTAGAGGTGGTGCAACAAAGGTGCGCTAGATTGATTCCTGGGATGAGAGGGTTGTCCCATGAGGAGAGATTGAGTAGAATGGGCCTATACCCTCGAGTTTAGAAGAATGAGAGGGATATGGGAATCGGCCGGAAGGTGGAGCTGAGGTTGAAGATCAGCCATGATCTTATTGAATAGCAGAGCAGGCTCGAGGGGCCACATGGCCCCACTCCTGCTCCTATTTCTTATGTTATAATGACACAGTACTCGGTTATTCTGAAGAAAGCTTTTTGAAGAATCTATTTGTAAAAATCTTTTGAACTGAATTACAACTTTTTAAAACAAAAAATCTTCCATCTGTCTGTTTTGTACTTTGGCGATATTACCTGTATTGTGGGATGCATGGGTGCAGGAGTGTACTAGCTGGAGACCAGAGCCCTCTTAGTACAGATTAATAACGGCGGATTAATATAGTTTTTTCTTTAGGTGTATACTTTAAATTAGTGTAATGTGCAACTTTCTTTGGGAATTAGTGTGTGCAGCTGCCTCAGTTCACTTGTCATGATTGCCCAGCAAGCATCCTGTCCTTCGGACCAGTCTGCAGTCGACATCAACTGTTCCTGCTAGATGTTTTCACTTTTTCTGCCAAATGGCTGGCTGACTATCTTCCTTTTAGTTTTAAAGGATTTTGAAGAACCTTTTCATTGTAATATTTCCATAGTTGTCTCGAATGGGGTGAGATTACTGTGAGATAACATAATCATAAACTAGTGAATTAAACCCAGACCTGAGGGATTTTGATATCCCTAATAACTGCTTTTGCTTTTGATGGTTCTGTAAAGTATTAAAATGTTAAAATTCCATGCAAGTGAAAATCAAACTAACTTTTTTATAAAATAAAAATAGAAAATGCTGGAAATACTCAACAAGTCAGGCAGCAGCTGTAGTATTTTGCTTTTGAAACTAACTAGTAATTGTTTTCCGGAGAAAAATGTGATTACTTTTTTTGCACGCACTTTTCTCTCTCTTTGAACAGAGTTTTGTTGATGCTTGATTCGATGGGCAGTGTCGGCCTTCTCGTACCTTGTGTAGGGACCCAGTTTCCATCTGTGAGCCTAGAGATTACTTGATTGTTGAGGGCATTCCCAATGAGTCAGACCCTTTCCTTTCACCTGGAAATCTAACATGCTTTTTCCAGAAGAGGTCCTGGATATCAGGAGTGGGATCCTGGCAGTTTTTTTCCCCATTTTTTTTTTCTCTCCTCCCTAGCCTGGGGAGACCAATAACTGTAGTATTTCAAACCAAGATCATTACCCACACAGACCCAGGAGAAACCCTTAGCACTTGATTGGTGCAAAACCTGTTTTAATCCAATGCTGAACATTCTTGTACAGGAATTATTAGTAACGCACAGTTTCAAGACGGCATTAAAAAGCATATTTCATTGACAGTTATCATTCAAGCCAGTTAAAAGCCAATTTTAAGATGTTCTGAGATTTTCCCACTGTTGAACTAACATGACTGCCACTTTATCAACACGGGTCTAAACTTTTTCCCTGTCTTTCTATTGTTTTGGGTAACAGTTGCACTCGTGCTGTGTTGTGCTACTGCTTATTTGCTCATACCAGTGAAGACATTTCTGTTCAATCATTAAATAACAAATTGCTTTCCATGTTGTGGATAGGGCTATGAAGTGTTTACAGTCCTGTCTCATCCAGTTTAACCAGTCAAAATAGCCTAAAGCTGCTTCATGTGGTTATTAAAACAACTGCTATTAACATTGTTTTCAAAGGATGAAGACAAGACAGGAATTTACCTAATCGTTTCAATAGTGAACAAATGGTTATTAACAGGAACTGATGTAACAACAGCCCATAAAGGAGAATGTTTAGAATGTCAAAGTAGATTAAATTGAATTAAAGCTAATTAAGCCGTAGTCTACTATAGTAAAACGGCTTTGACTTTACACTAGCAATGCTGCACCTTGCTGTTACCATCTCTTCTGTTGCACACTACATCTTTTGGACACTTGTTTCTAAAGACTTTAGGTGGTGGTAGAGATAGTCAAATGTATAGGAATCTTCTCCCAGACAGTTTTATAACTCTCTCCTTCCCCCCCCCCCCCCCAAAAAAAACTAAATTGGGGAAGTATCTGTCCTCCAAAAATAATATGACTGAGATACCATATGTTGAATTGCTTGGTTGCTAACCTCGCCCCTCCCTATCTCTAACCTTTTCCAGCCCTACAACCCTCCAAGATCTGCGTTCCTCCAATTCTGGCCTCTTGCACATCCCTGATTTTCTCTGCTCCACCATTGGCGGCCGTGCCTTCGGCTGCCTCGACCCTAAGCTCGGGAATTCGCTCCCTAAACCTCCCCGTATCTCCACCCCTCTATCCTCCTTTTAAGGCACTCTTTAAAACCTGCCTCATTGACCGAACTTTAGGTCATCTGTCCTAATATCTCCTTATGTGGCTCAGAGTCAAATTTTGTGATCATATTCATGTGAAGCACCTTGGGGACATTTTACTATGTTAAAGATGCTATATAAATGCAAGTTATTGATCCTTCCCTCCATAGTACAGGTATTGGAGCTTTTAACACACTGTAATCACTGCTGGCTTGACAGTTGTGCACCTTTTTTTTGCCAATTCTCCATCTTGTTCCTCTCCTGCATTTATCTATCTGTTGCTTGTTTTCTCCACTAGGGTTTTTCTCTCCAAATACTCCTCTGTGTGATCTACATCCTAGTTTCATTTTTGTAGACCCTCTTCCCCCATACCAAACCATAACTAGAGGCCTATAATTGCTGACCAAACATCCAATGTGACATCTTGTGGATCACAGTCGGAGGGAGTTGTAGCATTTGCGTTGCAAAATAATTGAGGTTAAAAATCCCACTGCCCAAATAAAAACTGTTTCCAAAATATATTCAGTTTCTGACTGTGTCTGTCTTTGTAATGAATGAAATGCTTTAAGGAAGTACTCAACTATGATCAGTGCATCATAGTATTCAGGATCAATCCCTTTGTCAATACATTTAAATAAGAGTTTTGATATAACGGATGCATAAAGGACAGAAGTCTGCTATAGTGCTGCAATGTTTTCCCGTTACTTTATTAGACAATATATTTGCCCTAGATTTTGTGCTGTGTTGAATATTCTGCTTTGGAATGTGTTCTCGATTGGAAACCGTTGATCTGCAAACGGGTTTCGCCTCTTGCATTTCTCTCTCTTTATACACTGGACCATCTGCAAGAGTCTGGTTCGATGTATATCACCACCTACCTAATAACTCAGAGCAAACAGAACGCTAAAAAGGATGTGCAAAAGTGTTATGGAATGGCTAAAGGTTTGCAGCTGATCCCTGTAGGACGTACAAAAGAGACTGAGGAGGATATATCCGTTGACTGGTTTGACCCTGATGTTGCTTTCTGACCTTGTCAGATAGACAATGCTACAGTCACTTTTACCTCAATAAGCAAACACTTGCTAAATCTGGCTGCAATTCAGCATAAATTTACGAGACTTGGATGTATGCTGGTTTTCCCAGTAGCAGAGCTGCTGATTGCTCCTGTTCAGGCCCTTGCTGAAGGTGTTGTACGATCCAAATGGCTTGCCATGGGTCGGGCATTGGTTTCCTGAGTAGATCATTGTATCTATTTTTCAGCTATGAAACATTGTCAAAATGCACCAACAGTTCTTCCTGTTTCAGCAGCTATTTCCTTGCAGGCTTTTCAACGCAATGTTCGTTTACAAGAGTAAAGAAGTATTGATTAAATTTGTATAAAACATTGGTTAGGTCATATAGTACTGTTTTGGTGTCATAGTATAGAAAACACATTAAATATGGATGCCCCTTGAGGGCCTGAATGGCCTACTTGTGTCCCTATGTTCCTAAGAAACTGCAGGGTCCATATGACGCAAGCCAGTCTGCAGTGCATAAAGCAAGTGCATGATGCCGTGCTGGCCAGGCCGTGCTGCCTTTCTTAGTGTAAAGGAGACCAGTCGAAGCAGCCACAGCAGACTATTGGCTGATCGTTCCCCAGGCTTCCCAGGGTGTTATGGATGGAAGCTATGTTGCCATTGGGGCATTAAATGCCAACCTGAATATATATGTGGATAGGAAGGCATACCGCTCTAACTATTCAGGTGCTTTCTGACTACAGTAATGTGATCCTACACACTGATGCCCATTATCCAGAAGAACCCATAATAGTTGCATTCTCTGAGCCTTGAAATAATGCAAGTACCTTGAACTGCTGCATTATAATAAATGACTGGCTATAGGGAGATTAGGACTACTCTTTCCAGCCATGGCTCATGACCCCAATTAGAAACCTCCACAGAACAAAAGAGCATAAATAGAATGAGGCCTGGGCCACCATCAGAGTTCATGTCAAGAACACGATAGAAATGCTAGATCAACAATTCTATTGTTTGGGTCGGTTGGGCTACTTTTCAATCCATTTGAACAGACCATCGTGCATGACCTGTATTGTTGCCTGAGATGCACTGCTGCGTATTCTGTCAACTGCTGTCTCAGGTTCCTCATGGTGGCCTCAAGGATGTGGACAATGCCTTCTGCTGCTGAATAATTTCCTGTCTGAAGGCAGGCCTAGAAGGATACCAATCTCTTGTCTGTACAACAAATGCATATGATGGACTATCACCCTGGTTAAATCTTTCCTCTTTTCCTACCACCTCCACCTGCTCTTTAATTGTGAGTTATGAAGCATATGGTGCACCTTCCTCCAAACTCACTCCTTGCATTCTCCTGGGTACTGGGATCTGGACTGGTGCTTGATGCAACTTGCTGTGGAGTCCATGGTCTGTGTTGCCTTCTCATCTTGGGAGGAACCAATAGGAAGAATGCATCGCCATAGGCAATGCTTTTGAAGAGAATTCAGAGTATAAGAAATTTTGTGACTCATGGACCTGCTGTGCAAGTTTAGTGCCTGCTGTGAGAATTAAGCATTTGAACCCGAGGGTCTGAGTTAGTCTTGGACCTAACTCACAGGAGGATGTTGTGTGAAGTTAACAGGAAAGATTTTGATACCACTTTCAAAACCGTTTTTAATTTTAATAAATTAGTAACGTCAAAGATTTTGTTAGAATGTAAAAGTTTATATGTTTGGACATTTTATTCTTTGACTGCTAACATTTTTAAATAAGTTACATTTCAGCTACATTAAAAGGTCTGTTACTTTTAGACTATCTTCAAGTATTGTCTTGAGCACAAAAATGGAGGCAGAGCCAAAGAAGGAAATATTAGGAGAGGTGATTGAAGCTCTGTTAAGAGGTGGGTTTCAAGGAGTGTCTTAAAGAAGGAGAGGGAGGTAGAGAGACAGAGGAGTTTGGGGAGGGAATTCCAGAGCATAGGACCTGAATGGCTGAAGGTGCGGCCGCCAATGGTGGACGAAGGAAAGACGGGATGCGCATGAGGCCAGGGTCGGGGGAATGGAGGGGGTTGTAGGGCTGGAAGAGGTGAAAGAGAAAGGCAATGAAAAGATTTAAACATGAGGATTAGAATTCTAAATTGGAGGTCTTGGGTGGCCAGGAGCCAATGTAGGTCAGCGGGCACGGGTGATGAGTGAGCGGGAGTTGCTGCAGGATGTTTACGGGCCATGTAGAGGGAGACCAGCCAGGAGAGCATTGGAATAGTCAAGCCTGGAGGTGACAAAGCTATGTATAGATCTTTTACGTCCATCAGAGAGGACAGATAGGGCCTCAGGTTAACGTCTCATCTGAAGGATGGCACCTGTGACAGTGCAGCAGTCCCTCAGTACTGCACTAGTGTATCAGCCAAGATTAGTGTTCAAGTCTCTGGAGTCGGGCCTCAACACTCAATCATCTGATTCAGTGCGACCACTGAGCCAAGACTGACACCAATTATTTGACGAGTAGTCCTCAAGTTTGCATCTGATCAATTCAATTACTTGGTATTGATGCAAGACTAATGAGTCTATAGTTGTCTGGGCCTATTTTGTCACCCTTTTTGTAAATGGGAACCATGTTAACTTGTTTCCAGTGTATCATCCCTTGACTCTCAGTGCCACAGATTGAATGCCAGCCACTTGAGATTAATTGTGATGGGATAGTTTCATGCCTTATTCATACACCTAATCTGTACATGGTGGGCTGGGCAGGAACTTGGTATAATTTAAATATATAGGTACCACAGCAAATTGGTCATCTCTTATCCTTGTCCAATTATGTGGACAGTGTTAGCATACTCTTTCCTGTCCTGCATGCCTGGTCCCCTTAGAGTTGTCAGGTATATTGTATCAGAGCTTGTGGAATATTATAGAATGCTATAGTGAGAGACCAGCGCACTGACACCAAAGTACAGGGAAACAGGCCTGGTTAGTATAAGCCGTGGGTCTATTGAACCTCTGTTTATCTTCTATGAAAACAGATAATGGCTGTAGCTTGTGTTTTTCCACATAATTATTACAATTCTTCAAGAAGCAATTCTATACTTGAAAACACTTCAGTGTGACGTCTCTGCCTCTTTCTCCCCACCCCCACCATGGTTCTTGAGTAATTATCAGACTGGGTAAGGAAATCTCAAATTAGAGTCCGTACTCATCATTTAAACGTGCATCCTGCTGGTATGTGGGCCTCCCTGACTCTAATATTTGAATTATATACTTTAGAGTACTTGATACTAGGGATAAGTGTTCAAAGTAATTTTGAACTTTTGTTAATCTGTTGAGTTTTTAGTTGGATATACCAGAGAAAGAGGCGAGCGAAAAGTCATTGATAAGGATGTTTATTTCAATGTAGTTTGAAGAAAACAAATGAAAATTTCCACCCTCCCCCTCCCTCATTCCAGAGATCTAGTCCAAAGGACACTAACTGCATTCTGGCATTTTTAATGTGAGCCTAGACAGGTGCTAATAGGCCAAAAGCAAAATACTGCGGATGCTGGAAATCTGAAATAAGAACAGAAAATGCTGGAAACGCTCAGCAGGTCAGGCAGCCTCTGTGGAGGGAGAAACAGAGTTAACGTTTCAGGTCGATGACCCTTCGTCAGCTAATAGGCCATTGTTTGTATGTGAGCACAATCTTGTCCTCGCCTAATATTCACGTGTGCACTGGATTGTAACCGCGAGCAGGAATCCACCTCCCGTTCCCTGGGGACATTAAGGCCAATTGTTATCGCCTCTATTGCTGTTCTGGATAAGGTCGACTGATTTGAGCTAAAGTTGGGACCTTGCTGGCCTGCGTGGATCCATTACACACTGAACACAGTGCGTTTACCAGTCCAACCGTCAGGGAATCAAAAGCAAAATACTGCGGATGCAGTTAAACAACCGTCAGGGGAGCTTCCCGACTAGTGAAGGTTTCCGTAGTTTGCTCAAGTAGTCTGTTAACAAGTTGTAGGTTGATCCTATTGATAAGTTGCAACACATTAACGCGTTTGGCAAACAGTTCGGATCCTCCAAAGCCAACATTTGAATTTCAAGGCCAGCTTGTGCAATTCAAAATGATGCAAGTTGAAAAATGAAAAGAAAAGGAGCTTTGATCCTACATCTGCCCCGTAATTGCATATTTTTCTCACGGAAAGGAATGATACCTATGGAAAAAACTTTCCTTACACCAGCTAATGTGACGATATTTAACTTTATGCAATTGTGTGTTTATACCACACATCTCTTCACAGAGTGTTTAATGATATGTGTAAAACAAACTGCTGCAAAGAGTTAAATATCCTCACAGAATGATTTCATTTCCTACATAATAATCACGCAGTCAGACAATCTAATCTTGCTACTGGCAGGAAATTTATTTTTCATGTGTCTGCAGTTATTTTGAAATGTTTAAGATTATTTCGCTGATCAAGGTGAGGGATGTCACTGTTGGGGAATGAAAAGGGCTTCCTTACCTGAGGAAGGAGGAAGCCTCCGAAAGCTTGTGAAATTTAAAATAAATTTGTTGGACTATAACTTGGTGTTGTAAAATTGTTTACAATTGTCAACCCCAGTCCACCACCGGCATCTCCACATCATTGCAACTACATGAGTTTTTCTATTGTCCACATCAGCCATCCACATGCCCTGCCAATTAATGGGCGGTTTTGTGTGGCTTTGTACCTGCTTGGGAACATGGTTCAGCCTGCCTAAACTCACTCGATGTATGATCTTTACAGCTGGTGGCGAGAGAGGTGGCTTTCCTTACATTGGTCTGGTTTGCACTCGAACCCAGGTAACAATAATAAAAGGCTATTGTGCTCACCCACTGCACATTCCAGCATGTGCTTAGTAAAGGAGAACGAAATGTCTTTAATCTTCCCTGCTGTGAGCAGAACGGTTTATTGTCGTCTGTCCAAGGATGCATTTGCTTGCTGGCAAAAGTTATGCTTTCCTACGTTTTGGTGTATACTTTTTTGATCAACCTAGATGTAATCATTGAAAATGAAGATCAGAAATGAAGCATTATATTATCACTTCGTTTTTGGGAAATATTGTTACATTTATATTTTTACAATATTTATTTTCTTTCTCCCTTTTTCTTGGTTTCTCTGTTCCAACAGCATCACATTCAAGAGACTGTGTGTGTTACCTTCTCTCGACCTCCACCAATACAACTCTGTCGTTGGCCATTAGAGTGGCCTGGGATGATTCGTTCATCCTTCCTGTGGGTAGGAGCTTGACTTTTACTAAGTACCTTCCAATCACACTGTAGCTGAGATTTGCCCCTCATTGTATGAAGGAATAACAGTTACCACCCAGTGGTACAGCTGCATACTCCAGGAAGTCTAGGTTTCTCTCCCCTTCCCCCCCCCCCCCCAAATTTCTGCTCTTCTCCACTCCCCTGTTGATTATTGGGACTGATGATGGGCTACAGTTCAGTAGGTACCGGCAGCCCTCTGTTGCCCTGACCAAATGTGTCAATCTAGACTGTGAATATTTAACTACATGAGGCATCGCTCCTGTCAAATATCCATATACTGCTTTCCAGTCGGACTCACTGGACAACATTCTGAAGTGGGAGCATTGCTGATTGTTCCCCTCCCTATCTTTGGGACGCTAGGACCAACTATGGTGCCCCACTGGTTGCCCAGATTAGAGTAACTAAATCAATATAAATATAATCACCACAAGCTGGCCCCTATTCTTCGGTCCATATGGGACAGCAGTCTAGATTTTCCAATCGGGTTGCCCAATTTGTGAATGCAAATCAGATGATCCCAATCAAGACATGGGGGTGGAGATTTGTTACGTCAGTTCTCCACTTGCTTTTGTGACCACCCAATTTTCTGCCATCATTTCTGGCGGCAATAGGTAACCCCCAACCATTTTAGTTGAATATTCCCTTCCAAATTTTACCCCAAAGTTCTACACGTATGTAACGGGTGAAATGTAATGAGGGATTCCTCACCCCATCTCTCTCAATATGCCTCTGAAAATCAGCATCAGCCCCTATTGCCCAAGTGTTGCGAATCTATCCTGGTAAACAGCGGGAGCAGAACTGTAGCGTTGGGGTCAACGTGCACTAAATTCAAAGGCAGTTCCTAACTACATCCACTGGGAAATGTCATCATTTTTTTTCGTTTTGCAGTTAAAGCTAAAAATTAGTTGCACTGTTGCAAAGTTTTGTAAGTGGTTTTACTGACTGTAATTTATCAAGGATTGGAGAGTCTGGGAAAATAATAAACAGAGAAGAAAGGGAATTGTGCCTACACAAGGGATGGTGTGTTGCACAAGTCTTAGCATAAGTCGTTCCCACAAAATGACTGTGACGTGTTGGGAGTAGGGATGTGTGAACAAAGTACACATGAAGACGAAGAAAACGAAAGCAAAAATAATCTTCTAAGAGCGTAGAAAAATATAAAGAGCTGCTGTATTTTATACAACTCCCCGAACCATTTGGGGAATGCTGGTTCCTGATACTGCGTTGAGATTTGACATTCCTTCAGCAAGTACATGGCTTGTGTTAACTAGTGAAGATATAAATCAAGGAAATTTATTACACCAGTTTAAAAGAATGCTTTTCCAGATATTGTGCATGCCAGTTACTGACTGCTCTGCTGATGGGAATGTTCAGTTCAATACAGATTCTTTTTCAGTAAGACTTTGTTTCTCTTGTGTATTTTTTCTCCGCTCCCTTCCTCTGCTGAAGGCATTGACTCCCCTACTGGAGTTCAGTACCATGGGCGACCCTCGTTCATGCGAAAGCCTTGATAGTGAGCGCTGCCTCCTGCACTTCCTGCAGGTGTACGGTGATCAAGAGAAAGACCCTGGACGATTTTTCCCTTCCCTCACCCAGGGGTGCTGCA
Source organism: Heptranchias perlo (assembly GCF_035084215.1). Lineage (NCBI taxonomy): Eukaryota > Metazoa > Chordata > Chondrichthyes > Hexanchiformes > Hexanchidae > Heptranchias > Heptranchias perlo. Next base: position 89,762,112 of record NC_090332.1, on the reverse strand, counting down.
TCCAATTGTTACTCCCCTGCTGCTGCTGCCTGCATAAGATCATCTATCTCAGCACAGACTGGAGTTTGAGCCTGCGGCTCACTGTGAGAGACTGTGACTTTACCATGGAGACACTGGCTCAGACTCCTTTCAATAGATTTACTCCTCTTCCCCTTTTTGGGGGGTCTCCTGTATCATACACTATCTACCGTGGGGGAAGCGGGCAGATAACCTGATCTCTGCCAGTGCCATATTGAAGCTATGAGCTGCAAGAAGGTGTCCAGGGCTGCACAAGTCCCTCTGATTTTTCCCAGCTCCCCATTAGGAACTCCCCTTATCCTGGTGATGCGAGACGAGATCTGGAACTCAGTCTGCAGAGGATTATGGGCATGAAACTGCCATTATTCAGAATGGGATTAACTGTACAATCTAATGCAAAAAAAATGTTCCTTTTACAGGCCCTGTTACAGGCTTGGGAGAAAAAAAAACTGTATGTTGGTAATCTGAAATTTAAACATATGCTGAAAATACCAGATAAAGGATTTCCATCCAAATGGCCAATCATAGGAACAGGAGGAGGCCGTTCAACCCCTCGAGCCTCTTTCACCATTCAATTAGATCATGGCTGATCTGTATCTTAACTCCATCTACCCGGCTTGGTTCCATAACCCTTACTACCCTCACCCAAACAAAAATCTATCAATCTCAGTTTTTGAAAATTTCAATAGACCCCCAACCTCAACAGCTTTTTGGGGGAGAGTTCCAGATTTTCACCTTCAACCCTAGACCCCTCCGAGATCTCTGCATTCCCCCAATTCTGGCCTCTTGCCTATCCCTGATTTTAATCGCTCCACCATGGGCGGCCGTGCCTTCAGCTGCCTAGGCCCTAAGCTCTGCTAGTCCCTCCCTAAACCTCTCTACCTCTCTTTCATCCTTTAAGACGCTCCTTAAAACCTACCTTTTCCTGTCCCATTATCTCTTTATGTGGCTCTGTTTCAAATTTTGTTTGATAATCGCTCCTGCGAAGCACCTTGGGATGTTTTACTACATTAAAGGCGCTATATAAATGCAAGTTGTTGTTTAATAGCATTCGATGAAGGTAATGTTTTTCTTTACACTTACCGCACAGATTGACTCTGACTCTGAAACAGAATTGTGGTTGTGTAATGGCGAACCTCGTGGCCTCCCAGCCCAGCTCCCTGAGAGTGGGCCCTGACTCCCTGTTCATTATGAAGAGCAGATGGAGTGCTGAATACAGTTGGATAAAACAATAGCTGTTATTGAGACAGACAGAGCAGCTAATCAAACAGTGGAGCCCAGCCACGCATCACGCTAGAAGCAATCTCAACAATATTTGTATTTAGGCCCATTTCAGCAGGTCTCGCTACGTATTGCCGGGCAATTTGAAATGAAATGTACTCTTCATATACAATGGCGTCCGGTTCTTGCTGTTAGACTACATGCTATAGAAAAGAGAAGGAAAGAGTCAAAACATGAACAAGAGCTGTCACTGGCCGCACATATTTGGTGGGTCCATGTTCAGCCATAAAAAGCAATGCTTGCTGTGAGCATAGGAAGCTTATATTGGCTCCCTTCTCCCGCAAGGCACCCCATTTACATTAACTAGCCACAAACGTGGGTGTCAGATTTGTGTGTCAGACAGCGTTGAGTTGTGAAGCGACTGCATGTGCTCATGTGTCATGGGGGTGCTTCATACTGAATCATCTCTTGAGAATGGTGATATATTGGTTTGGGTATTGAGGGATACACAGCATTTAACTGCCAGACATAAAGTTTAGTTCATGACTGAGCAAAGACCTAATAAATAATAACATCATCATTTGGCGAGTCAGGTGCTGGAAAATGTAAAGAAAAGGTTACATGTTTGTTCTAGTTTTGCACAAAGAGATCAGTGCATGGAATGCAAGGGGAGCACTGGTCACACCATATATTGCTAACCATATGGAGTTCCTGTCATTCAGCAAGGTGGGAGGTTCATAGATATCAGGGGATGTGTGTTAGAGAATGGACTTCAATGCAGTTGGTAGGTCTGGTCAAGCTGTTGTTCCACTTATGTTAATGCAACGCCATGGGATAACTTAGCCAACTGGCTCTGGTCCCACACACACAGATATATTTACAATATGAGTGTACATAAAACAACAATTGGAAAACAAATACATAAAAGGTTTGATATTCTATAAATGGGAATAGCTTACCAGTTTGGTCTCTTCTATTTTTAAAACTATACCAGTAATTTGTGGGGTCTGTTTTGCACAATGTGTAAGTAATTATTCCATGATCAGTCAGTGATATAATGAACAGAAATGAAACACAGAAGTCTTGGGTTAGCCATAATTATTTCACTATATCCTGTAGAGGTGCTGAGTCAATGTAAAGACAATGGGAACTCTTTGTCTTAGGCTAATGCTACTTCTGGGCCATTAGACTAACTGAGACAAGACATTTAGTCTTAACTATATACCCAATGACTCTTTAGCCAGTAGAATCTTTCTGATTCTGCGAAAATGCTATAACCTGCACCGTATAATTCAATTCTTACAAAATGTTATACTTATTTTTAACAATTTATTTAATCTGTCAATTTTGTACAAATAGAAGAACAACAACAACAACTTGCATTTATATAGCGCCTTTAACATAGTAAAACATCCCAAGGTGCTTCACAGGAGCGATTATCAAACAAAATTTGACACTGAGCCACATAAGGAGATATTAGGACAGGAAAGCTTGGTCAAAGAGGTAGGTTTTAAGGAGCACCTTAAAGGAAGTGAGAGGTTTATGGAGGGAATTCCAGAGCTTAGGGCCCAGGCAGCTGAAGGCACGGCCGCCAATGGTGGAGTGAAGAAAATCGGGGAGGCGCAAGAAGCCAGAATTGGAGGAGCGCAGAGATCTCGGAGGGTTGTAGGGCTGGAGGAGGTTACAGAGATAGGGAGGGGCGAGGCCATGAAGGGATTTGAAAACAAGGATGAGAATTTTAAAATTGAGGTGTTGCTGGACTGGGAGCCAATGTAGGTCAGCGAGCACAGGGGGCAATGGGTGAACAGGACTTGGTGCGAGTTAGGATACTATATATTTTATTCCCTTGAGAAAGAAGCTGTAAATTTTGGGAACTGCTCCCTGTCCCCCACCAACCCTGACATTTGTGGTATTCCAGGTTAAAAAAAGCATTAACCTTTTTGATCGGCAGGGGAGTCAAAGGATATGGGGCACAGGCGGGAAAGTGGAGTTGAGGCCAAAATCAGATCAGCCATGATATCGTTGAATGGCGGAGCAGGCTCGAAGGGCCGAATGGCCTACTCCTGCTCCTAGCGCTTATGTTCTTATGATAACCTCTCCTGCTTCTGAAGTCTTTGTCAGGGATTAAAGCCTGAGGTGGTTATCTGATACCAATATATGGACCCGCGTGCTGCAAATATCAGAAACTAAATGAGGTTAATCAGCTGGGATGCCCAAAAGTTGTGTTTTTTTTTTAAACAAAGGCTTTATTTTAAATTTTCTGAATTTTACAGTGACTTGCATGTTGTTGCAATTGTTCAACATCTTAACAGTATTTATTGGAGCATATTAGTTTGCTGGCATAATTATGCATACTGTTACAGAAATGTTATACTTTTAGCAGGGAGCCTTGGTGGTGAGCATGGAGGCAACTCTGGGCATCCACCTTATGTAAATATGCCTTTTGGGTTGGGTTACCATTCCTTGGCGCCTGCTGCAGATGGTGGTGTACTCCTGTATTCGCTCGTCTCCTGCCCATCTTTCTCTTTTGTGGGGGTGAACTGTGGGTGGGGAGGAGTTCTTGTTAGGTAGTTCTCCGGGGAGTGAGCCAGTCTGCTTGGTATTTGTCTATCCTTAGGGGCAGGTCAAAGTTCACTCACTCCAGCTGACATGTCCTATAGATGCTGGGTCCACATGGTTGTGATGGATGGTGAATCAGCTCTCATTCAAGGTGAAAGAAACTCTCCAAATTATTTCTCCGCAGTCCATTTCGAGTTTTAAAAAAAATTCCTTATAAATGTGGCTGTGAAATACGAGAAACAAGAACAAGCAAGGAACTAACAAAATAAGTAACGCCAGCACTTGAAGACTCTGTATATTGAAAAGCACTGATGTTTCTTACCAGAGATTTCAATATGTTGTTACAGACCAGAAGTGGCAGATGTGAAGTTATACAGACAATAACCCAAATATTTCAAATATTTGGAAGAGTCCAATGCTCACCACTTGCTTTACCAATTTTTCCTATTTAAATGTGCAGTTTCCCCCAGAAAATGTGACCTGCTCAGGGCAAGTAGCCTGTGTGCTGTTAGAATTCCCCATATGTGAGCCTTGTACACTGCAGTACACTGGGATATGGCTCCTCTTTAGTTTGAATTGCAAATCCTTCACTGATTTATTCTGAGTCAAAATCCTTTAGGCAAACAAGTGTCCTCAAACAATGAGCACCAGTGTTGTTTAGGATCACAGCATTGCTACTAAATCTTTCCTCAAGTCTAAAGCACACAGAAGAAAGGTTTATCTCTTCTTTTCTGGCAAGAATATGCTACTGGTAGCCAGCATATCACAGGAACCCCCTGGAGAGGTTGAAGGACTTAAGTTGAAGGAAGGAAGGAAATACTTTTTGTAAGATAAACAGAGGGACCCTCAGGAAGACATTATAGATGGGCACAGAATGACTAAATGCAGGCTCTCATGGGACGGCTGAGACCGAAACCAAAATCATAGAGACAGGAGTCTAGCATTTCAAGATAGTCAAATATTTACCAAACACAACACTCCAGTCTACTCAAAATGTTTGTTGCTCATTAAGAAGAAAACTTTGAATAATGCAAAGCAAGTTTTATTAAACTCAGGGATAGGGTATCTACTTTTTGCAGCATTTCTGTGATCTTTGTTAGGGAATTAATAATGGGGCCAGACAACTGTCTCAGAGCTGGTCTGTTAAGGGCTAGGATTCCTGTAAAATTTAAAGTTTACAGGCACCTCAGCTTTTAACAAACGAGTCCTGCTACGGCAGCTGCCTGACCTCATTTAGCTGCTGTCAGCTATGAGAGCTTGTATCGTTTTTAAAAAACAACGCATGAGTGAACGATGGCAATTTCAGCACAATGTTGAAGTATTCACTCATTGCTAAGGATTTGTCAGTTTGTGATTTTGGGGGGGGAGAAGATCACTAAACAATAAACTAATGGCAGACGATCACAACCTTTTCAGTCTGGCACAGTTTATCACTTGGTTATGGTATCTGTACAGCTAAACTGGGTTATTCCCAGACGATTGATTAAAAAATTTACAACAAGAGGTTGTGGATATTCTATTTGTTGGTTACAATAGCCAGACATTAAAGTTATTACACACTGTGGTCCCTTTTCAGTTAGCTTAGCTTAGCTTTAAAGAGGGGGAAAAAAACTACAAATGCTGGAAACCTGAAATTAAAACCAGAAATTAAAACCAGAAAATGTTAGTCACACTGTCAGTCACTCAGCATCCGTGTAACGAAAAGACAGATCAGCATTTTGGATAAAAGTCTTTCTCATCTCTGTTCTGATGAGGGTCTTTACCTGAAATGTCGACTTTTTTTTTATATACACATGCTGGCTGACCTGTTATGTGTTCCCATCATTTCCTGTCATTAGTTTTGTTGTGAGTGTAAAATCTTTAAATTAGCAAAGGACAAATTTTATATACACAATTTTTTTAAACTGTCAATTTTTTTTATGACACAAAGCAGTCCAGATGTCAAATGCAGATTATATTTTGGCCAGCAATTTTTTTGGAATTACTTGTTGCTATAATCTCACCAGAAGTGGGGTGGAAATCTCATTTCCGCAAATAAACAAGATTTCCACTGCACTTCCGGCAAAGTTACGAGTGCAGAGTTTGAGCCACCGTTTGATTTTGTGACTCGGGAGGCTTCTCTGTTTCTGTACTGTCAGCCTGCTTGAGCCAAATCCAGTTTTGGATGAGTTGTAATTTCCTCCGATTAAACATTGGGAAGACCAAAGTCATCATCTTTGGCCCCTCTCGCAAACTCTGTACCCTCGCCACCAACTCCGTGCCTCTTCCTGACCACTGTCTCAGGCTGAACTACTACCTCATTAAATTGCATCTGCCACCTGTCTGCCCAGTCCGCTAGCCTGTCTGTGCCCTCCTGAAGTATTTACAGTCCTCTGTCCAGTTTACCAAACCTTCTATTTTTGTGTTATCAGCAAATTTTGGGATTGTGTTCCCTGCATCCAAGTCCAAACCATCCATCTATGCCTGAGCCCAGCACTGACCACTGACCCCACTTCCAACCCCGCTCCAGTCTGAACAACACTCTGACCTCGATATTTCTGGGGGGGGTGGGGAGGGAGGGAGCAGGGTGCCTGTCAGCCGCTGGGAAACCTGGAAATACGGGAAAGGCGGAGTCCCTGCCGAATTTAACGGAGATCGAGGGGAGACCACGGGTGGAGTGGGGAGGCCGTGGGGAGGGTCGGCAGATCACGGAGGGGTCGGAAGATTGAGGCAGGTTTGCTTGAGGGGCGGGGGGTGGGGGGGAGCAAACCTGGCCCACAGGCAATGATGGAAAAGCTCTTTACTGCTGGATCCAGCAGTTCCCGCCTCCCTTAAGCTGTCGGATTTCCCGAGCCCTGGGTAACCCCGCCCACAGCCGTTAAATCCAAATGGCTGCCAAAATCTGTGCCATGCAGCCTCATTAACATATTATAATCACTGCCCCGCCTCTCAAGAGCCGGTTACTTGCCTGACTCCCAACCCACCCCTGTTAAACTGGACATTCGCGCCGAGTTGAGGTCAGGTTTCCCATTTTTAAGAATTTATCTGCTTTCCCCCCCGAACCTTGCCACTGTCCCAGGGGTTAAAATTCACCCCTCCTTCACCCTAACTCTATTTCTTATCCGTCAACCCACTTTCTACCCATGCTGCTACATTTCCTCTTACGCCATACACTTGAATTTTTCTAATCAGTCTTGTGAGACTCCTTGTCCAACTCCTTCTGAGAATCCATATAAACCACATCTACCGCATTCCCTTTATGTATCCAATTGGTCGTTTCTTCAACAAACTCCTATTACATTTGTTAAACATGACTAGCTTTAACTAATCCTCTCAGGCTGCACTACATTATATCCCACCATAGTTATTCATGCTTTGAACTCTCCAGTTTTGGTTTGAATGCTCTGTATATTCACATAAATGTCACTCAATTCTGATTCCAATTTTTTGACCATTGCTTTTTATTCTTTTCCCTGCTTTTCTTATTTAATTTTTTGATTTGCTTCACCCCTTCTACAACAGTGTTTAATCTCTCGTTACCTCATAGCCTCTTTCTTTCCTTTTCTCTTCTGATAATATTTTCTCACTATTTATTTCAGCTAAGCCTTCTGATTCTATTCCTGTAGCTTTATCAATCTTGCTCTCCTTTCTAGTCCCAAACTAGACTTGCCCCACTCCCTCCCACGTTAGTTTAAATCCTCCCCCATAGTTCTGTTAACCCTTTCTGCAAGGACATTGGTGCTATTTCCGTTCAGGTGAAGGCCATCCCTTTAGTATAGCCTTCCTTTGTTCTAAAACTTGCTCCAATGCCCCCATAATATGACCCCCTCCCTCTTGCACCAGCCCCACAGCCATGTATTGACTTTCCTAATCTTCCTCTTCTTAACCTGTCTAGTGCATAGCGCAGGAAGCGATCTGGAGATTATCACCCTGAGGTACCATGTTATTCAATCTACATCCTAACTCCTCACAATTCCTCGGCAACATTTCAAATATAGAATTGTGGAATTGTAACAGCACGGAAGGAGGCCATTCGGCCCCTTGGAGTCCGTGCTAGCTCTCTGCCAGAGCAATTCAGCTAGTCCCACTCCCCCGCCCTATTCCCGTAGCCCTGCAAATTTTTTCTTTTCAAGTATTTATCCAGTTCCCTTTTGACAGCCATGATTGAATCTGCCTCCACCACCCCCTCGGGCAGTGCATTCCAGATTATAACAACTCACTGAGTAAAAAGTTTTTCCTCATGTCACCTTTGGTTCTTTTGCCAATCACCTTAAATCTATGTCGTATGGTTCTTGACCCTTGGCCAATGGGAACAATTCCTCTCTATCTACTCTGTCTAGGACTTTCATGATTTTGGACACCTCTATCAAATCTCCTCTTAACCATCTCTGCTCTAAGGAGAACAACCACAGCTTCTTCAGTCTCTCCGCATAACTAAAGTCCCTCATCCCTGGAATCATTCTAGTAAATATTTTCTGTACCCTCTCTCAAGCCTTCACATCTTTCCTAAAATGCAGTGCCCAGAATTGTACTCCAGATGTGGCTGAACCAGTGTTTTATAGAGGTTCATCATAACATACTGCTATCTGTGTCGTTGATTCCAATATGGACCATGACGTTTGGCTGGTCTCCCTCCCTTTCTACAGGTTTTTCCACCTCTCCGTGATATCCTTCACCTCGGCACCAGGGAGACAACATTACCATTCAGCCCTCCCGCTAACATCTGCTTAATGTTTCCTATTTCGCCTCGTCTCATCAAATATTTGCACGGCCTGCTGTCAGAGGGATTAATGAAGTACAGCACGCAAAAGACACAAGTATCTGGTCCAGGACACAAGGGGATGATATTGTTACCCCGACCCTGGGTGTATGGGATGGGGGACACATCACAGTCCAACATGAATCCATCCCCAACCGACATTCACAGATTCACACTTTTTGGTGGCAGCATTGAATCAGGAATGGGAACCCCGGCTGAATTTTCCCTTCACTTACCCAGAATGTTAAAGCCATTAGTTGGGTCAATATCAGATAAATCAGCATTGCCTGGGGATCAAACGTGTGCCTGTTCTGGTCTGTAGACGGTTCAGTACAGCAGCAATGGTGTATTTCATTGGGAGAACTTTAAATCCAATTTATTATATTATTAAAAAATCACCAAACAAATTGTAATTTATGTTTATTATAATGATAATCAGGGGTTCAGATGATTAGCATAAAGTGCTTGAGTTTTGGTCTCCCAGTTGACATTGTAATCTGAACCTCAAAATCAGATGAATAGATTGTAATTCAGTGGCAGCCGTCCAGCATTCTATGTAACACGCCTTTAGCCATACACTACTTCCAGTGGTTTCATGTTTGACTTTAATTATGAAGAATACCAATTACAAATGAAACACAAAACACTCAAAGTAAACTTTTGAGAAAAAAAACTTTTTCAGAAGATCTGAACATTTTATTAAAGGTTTGTAAGATTGTAATTATTTAATTGCTGAATACTTTCCTTTGATGTCTTGTGGTGTTGCTCACAGGCAAAAAGTAAAAAAGAAAAGATATATTTCACTTCCTGTAGCGATCTCTGTCTCTCTGGGTTACAGATCCAAAGCTCGAGCTTACATAGGCCAAGTGGTTTTTCTTCATGTGTGGGCAGAATAAATGAAGTTTTGATCTTCTGATCACTGTTATTTTAACACCAGTGTTAACCCGTTTATTTAAAACAGGTTAATGCCAAGGCTACACAATGGCACTGATGGGAAAATCTAGGCTTAAGTGTCATGGGGGGAATTACAGCGCAGTCCAGTGCCCACACACATCCACTTCCAGCATAGGGAATCCTGGCAAATATTCCCCCTCTGTAAAACAGGGTCACTGAACTCATTCATAACTCTCCTACTGCTGTCTGACTGCCTCAATTAACTCCGCACAGACTGGTAATCAAATCTGGAACCTTTCTGGTCTCTATAGCTCAGCGACTTACTAACCCATGGGAGGGGAGGGGGATGTATTTCTAATTAGCCTATGGAAAAATGACAACTCTGTCTTGTTATATTTATAAAGTCTGTAAAATATAGATGGTATGGTATGTGCATTTAATCTGACAGTTTTCCGATCTGTACTGTGAGGGGAAACAAAAGGGACACTGTCTTTTCAGTTAAAATCTACAGATTGTTACTGAGAGAGTTACCTTCAACTTGCCCCCTTTTCCACGTTATATAGCAAGCGTAAGGCCGATGTATCACTACAGATCCGACTAGTGTGAAACTCCACCTGTGTAGAAACCTAAGAACAAAGATCCTACATGCACTGAAGTATTACATTACAATGGCGAACAGCTCGCCGCCAGGAATATGAACACATCAAATAAAAGATTTGATGTGAGCCTTTTGTTTTAAAAAAAAAAGATACAAACAAGCGTAATTTTGAATCTTGTCTAGTGTGTGGGAACTTGCCCATTCAATCACTGTGAGAAACGGAAGCTGCAGATACTATGTATAGAGAATAACATCCTGATATTCCTGCCACAGTATTCTTTCAAAGCTAAGTCTAGAGAAATCATTTTTACAGGCACTTAGTTAAACTGCACATCTGGATTTCCTGCTACTTATTCATCTGCTTTCCACATCCTCCTTCAGCCTCTTTAAGTGTCTTGACCATAAACCTGGCAGCAGCACCATCCATCTCCATCAAGGGGGTAGGAGCCAACTTTACAAGGAGTTCTTTTATCCTCCGTCTCTGTGCAATTACAACTATGGTTAACAGATCACAGCTTGCCCTCAGCATCCCAAATCCACATTTTTTCCCCTTTAAGATAATGCTTCCTTTAAAACAGTATGTGCACATGTTTTGGCTCAAGGTGTCGTCTTTAAGGATCATCAGTCTGTTCCTACAGCAATCTAAATTTGGTTCATTAGTGATTTTGTATTGAGTGACGCGCTCATAGGTCGTTCTATAATTTGCAGATGTGGGCCAATTCTTTTTTAAAGCATCTGGAAGAGGATCAAAATTGGGAGGCAAGTACAACGTGTGACACAGCCGGCTAATTTACAGAAGGGAACGCCCAGCTCTCTGTACAGGGCGAATGTTGTGAGGCCTATGATTTTCCTGTGTGCCCTGGCTGCATTCAGAAAATCTCACAAAATTTACCCTCACGTGTGTGCGGTGTGTGTAATTTAATCAGCAAACCAGCCCAGTTGTGTTTCTGCCACCAAATTAAAATTACATTTTATGTTGCTTTCTTTTTCTACTGATGAAGGTTTGTCATGTTGGGGGGGGGTGGGGGGTCCAGTCCCACGACCACTGGCTGCCCCATGAAATCTCCTCCAATCGACCATTTCTTCCTATTTGAGTCAGGCAGTGCGTGCTGGCAGGCTATTCAACCATGAGATTGGAGGCTCACGGCCGAGTCTGATTTTGTCCTCTGCTGATGCCCAGAAAGAGACATTTTCTAGCAGGAATCACTCAATAACAGCACTGGCTATTCTTTCTCCTCCTTAGCCCAGTGTTACTGTGGACAATTGTAGCACACCCTATATTACTAGAAAGAACTTGCATTTATATAGCGCCTTTCACGACCTCTGGACGTCCCGAAGCCTTCACAGCCAACGAAGTATTTTTTTTTTGAAGTGTAGTCACTGTTGTAATGTAGGAAACGCGGCAGCCGATTTGTGCACAGCAAGGTCCCACAAACATCTGTTTTTAGTGAGGTTGGTTGCCCGAGATCCTCTGACACAGGACAGAACAGGGATTGTACTCAGGGCCCTCCAGTCTCTTTGGCTTTTTTTATTTCGCTTTGTTAACTGTGGAATCATATCAGTGAAATGGAAATAATCTGTTTCAGTTAGTTTAAATCACCACCTGGCGCAATAAGTATAGGCTCCTCAACTCGATCTCCTCTCTATCACTTGTCTGCAATATGTCTGCACGTACAACGTCATTACTGAAAATAAACTGAGACGGCTTGATTGGTAAATGGTGGAGTGTGTTACTTCAGGAGAGGAGAAAAGTGGGGAAAAAGAGGAACTGATAGTTTCTCTCTAGCTACCCTATTTCCACTGGGTGGGGAGTTTAGGACTTGGGGACACGGCCTAAAAATTAGAGCCAGGAGTTTCAGGAGTGAAGTTAGGAAACATTTCTACACGCAAAGGGTGGTAGAAGTTTGGAACTCTCTTCCGCAAACGGCAGATGATGCTAGCTCAATTGTTAATTTTAAATCTGAGATAGATAGATTTTTGTTAATCAAGGGTATTAAGGGACAACACCACCTGCACGTTCCCCTCCGAGTCACACACCATCCCGACTTGGAAATATATCGCCGTTCCTTCATCGTCGCTGGGTCAAAATCCTGGAACTCCCTTCCTAACAGCACTGTGGGAGAACCGTCACCACACGGACTGCAGCGGTTCAAGAAGGCGGCTCACCACCACCTTCTCAAGGGCAATTAGGGATGGGCAATAAATGCCGGCCTCGCCAGCGACGCCCACATCCCATGAACAAATATAAAAAAATATGGGACTAAGGCAGGTATATCGAGTTAGGTCACAGATCGGCCATGGTCTCATTGAATGGCGGAACCAGGCTCGAGGGGCTGAATGGCCTCCTCCTGTTCCTATCTTCGTGTATTTCTTTAAATAGAAACCAATGATGGGAGTTTTCTCACAAACCAGTTTTTAACAAAACCCGGGATTTCTGTGCAGTGTTGTAGTTGCTCCCAAAGGTAGGATTTGTACGGGTTATATTAAAAAATAAATACAGTAACAGAACACTTTCTGCAACATATAAGTTGCTAATACAGCATAAAGCTGCCCTTTGCCCTCGACTTTTCCGTAAACAAATCTCGGGCACTGGATCCGTTCGATCTCGTGGATTCATTCTTTTCCATTGATGCAGAGTAAATTTCCTCTTCTCTGTCCCAACTGAGTTGCCTGACTCCCAGGGAAGGATTTTAAACACCCCTGCCTGGTGGGAAATAGAGGAGTGGGGGGCAGTTCAAGTCAGGGCAGGGAGCAGTGGAGTCTCCTCCACCAGCCCAAACCTGACGGGAGCTGCATTAAGGGCCAGAAGAGGCAAGTTGTTTTAAACTTTGTTAGGTTTCCTTGTGGAGTCTGGAGGAGATCTCCTCTTCCTCCCTTGCTTGAGGGAACCACAGAAACCTTGGGCTGCCCTTCCCCTCTGACCCCGATCGCCTGTGACCGTACCCCCACTGACCCCGATTACCGGCGACCTTTCCCCCTCTGACCCCGATTGCCTGCGACCTTTCCCCCACTGACCCCGATCCCCTGTGACCTCCCCCCCCCCCCCCCCCCCCAACCCGGTTAACCTATCAGTGCCGGGGACCGTTCCCACTGTCGCTTGGCGACGGCCTCCTGCCCACTGGTCAGACAGTGGGTTTCGTCAGGAGGCCGACGGGTTAAATGTAAATAAGGTTCGGCAGCTAAATTCGGCCAGTTCTTGCACCAATGGCGGCATTGGGGTCCATTGCTCATCTCAGAGCCCCCCCCACCATGCAACAATCCCACTCCAGTCACTGAACAGCAGCCCTACTGCATCGATTCCCCACTCCAAACATCCTTTGACTTGTTGGCGTGACACTGTAAATGAATGCTGAATTAGGGATAGTTTTGTGCTGGATTAAGTCTGACGAAACTCATTGCACAATAGACCCTTATCAGCCTGAAGATCTATCAGTCTGGGCTGGATTTGAACCCAGCATCCCAGAGGTGAAAGATCAGTGTCTAACCCACTGTGAACGGTTTTGATAGAGTAGATGGGGAGAAACTGTTTCCACTGACAGGAGGGTCAGTGACCAGAGGACACAGATTTCAGGTAATTGGCAAAAGAACCAGAGGGGGAGATGAGAAGAATTTTTTTTGACGCAGTGAGTTGTTATGATCTGGAATGCGCTGCCTGAAAGGGCGGTGGAAGCAGATTCAATAATAACTTTGAAAAGGGAATTGGATAAATACTTGAAAAGGAAAAATTTGCAGGGCTATGGGGAAAGAGCAGGGGGAGTGGGGCTGATTGGATAGCTCTTTCAAAGAGCTGGCACAGGCACGATGGGCCAAATGGCCTCCTTCTGTGCTGTACCATTCTATGATTCTACACCACCCAGTTCTCCAATTGGAATTTTAATATTTTACTCAGACTACTAAACTGTTTTAGTGCCAAATAGGAGGAGCAAGTAGATGACAGACCAATTAATTCAGTCTCATTGTATTACTTTGGACACTGGTGAGTGGTGCTTTTGGGAAAAAAAATAGCCCAAACTGGTCAATTTTTTAAAAATGAAGACACAGGGAGACTGAGAACTATGATGCCTGCCTTGCTCTGTAGCCCAGTGATGAACACAGGAGGGTTCCAGCAGTCAGCAGCTGTACCTGGCCGTTGCAGGCATCGAACCTACCCACAAATATCCCAATGTGCTCACACATCTTATAGACATTTCCTTTGGGATATAATACAACTTGTACTTGTCCGCTGCCTCCCACAAACAAGATCTGTTGCAATTAATATCTCCTACACGCAGAGGAAGTGACAGAGAAATATGGTTCTCTTTCCTTGTCAAACTCACTTTTGTCAAGGCTGCAATGGTTTGTCGACAGCAGTAAGTAAATAAATATCGTTGGATCAGGATGAGATCAAGCGTTTGCAATTAAACTGAGAGCTCTGATAAAACCATCTGTGGAGGGCCTTTGTCCTGTTGTGTGATTTGTCATTGAGACTCGGGGTGGGAGGGAAGGATAATGATGCTTTGGCAGGAAGCCCTGTAACCCTCGCACTGCCAGTCCCCGCTGTGTCGGTGATCAGCAGCACAGCTATTGGAGAAACAAATACTCACTCATTATATACTTCCAACTTATTATAAATTACCAGGTAAAAGGAATCCATGAAAAAACCTAGTAAACATGGGGACCAATCTCCTCTGTTTCCTATTTTGTAATAAAATTATAAATGTAGGAATAAAAATTGGGATTATGATTTTGCTACAAATAGCAGACCGGAAAATCTTCCCCTAGGGGTTTACTTCATTTTTTCTGGCAGCTTCCATCTCCTCAAGGTGCCGATTAATGCTGGGGTTTCAATAGAAATGACTGGGCATCAATCGGGAGCAGAAACCCTGGCTGATATTGTAATACTCACATCACTGTTCCTGCCGACTCCAGGTAACCCAGCACAGACTGGTCCCTATGATGCATACCCTGGGTTTTGGGAGAACAAAACTAAACCTATATCTGTGTCTCGCCCTCCTGTGTTTATCGACTGTCTAGTGCACCCACTCTCCGGTTGGCCTGTTGGGTGTCAATTTGGAAGATGGAGACTGGTCTTTTGCAAACATGCAGGCTTATGTAGGGCTGGAATCTCAAATACAAGATCCCACTTGATCCCAACTATACACTGGACAATGAACCACTCCACTCAAACATTGCCAGGTGAAGTTACCATTGTGTGGATCCAAATACTGCAGCGATGTTAGGACCGATTTTAGGAACACAGGAACAGGGGGGAGGCCATTCAGCCCCTTGAGCCTGTTCCGCTATTCAATGAGATCATGGCTGATCTGTACCCTCACTCCATTTACCCACCTTGGCTCCATATCCTGTAATACCATTGGCTAGCAAAACTACTGGCGTAACGGAGGGCTGCATGGGTAGGAAATGGGGGAAATCCAGCCAGAATGGTAATGTGCTGATTGTACATAATCTTCTGGGGTCAGCTCATCTGCTCCAAGCACAGATTTGGACATGTATAAGGAGCTAGCCCACAGTGGTGCACCTGGAAAATTGTGTGTAGGTTAGAGTTAAAAGCTTGCTCCCAATTAAGAAGAAGTGGTAGAATAGGGGGATTCAGAGGTATCTCAATCAATAGCGGCCTTTAGCACGACTGTAGGGGATTAAGGAGTAAAAGGCTAAAATATAAGGGAAAGGAAATCCAATGGGAGGCTTGGCTCTGCAGGCAAGTGAGAGGGCAGCCCAGCTGCCAAACCTCAGTTTGATGATTGCATGGAGTGGAGGAGGAGTTGCATGGAGTGGAGGAGGAGCTGCATGGAGTGGAGGAGGAGCTGCATGGAGTGGAGGAGGAGCTGCATGGAGTGGAGGAGGAGCTGCATGGAGTGGAGGAGGTGCTGCATGGAGTGGAGGAGGAGCTGCATGGAGTGGAGGAGGAGCTGCATGGAGTGGAGGAGGAGCTGCATGGAGTGGAGGAGGAGCTGCCTGGAGTGGAGGAGGAGCTGCATGGAGTGGAGGAGGAGCTGCATGGAGTGGAGGAGGAGCTGCATGGAGTGGAGGAGGAGCTGCATGGAGTGGAGGAGGAGCTGCCTGGAGTGGAGGAGGAGCTGCATGGAGTGGAGGAGGAGCTGCATGGAGTGGAGGAGGAGCTGCATGGAGTGGAGGAGGAGCTGCATGGAGTGGAGGAGGCGTTGCATGGAGTGGAGGAGGAGCTGCATGGAGTCCACAAAGGCCATCAAAAAAAAAGAAAATTGGTGCAGAAATAACCTGAGAATTGTTCACTGACTCTTCTTGCTGGGCCATTACTTCCATATATAGCACGGTGCCTAGCAACCTTCGATGTCGATTAAGGAGAGGCGTGAAGAACACTGTGCATAATTCATGTTGGATACGTGATGAAATGATGTCACTCAGCTTTCGATTTAATATTCCAATGAACCTCTCGCCTCTGCTTTCTGCTGCCAATTTTTCTTTAACTTGGATAAATACTTGAAGGGGAAAATTTTTCAGGGCGATGGGGAAAGGGCGGGAGAATGGGACTAATTGGATAGCTCTTTCAAAGAGCCGGCACGGGCAGGATGGGCCGAACGGCCTCCTTCTGTGCTGTATCGTTTCTACGATTCTAACGAGAAATGCATGGGGAGCACGAACTTGGTGAAAATCTGATAGACTGGGTACCTGCCAAATTTCCAGCTCCATAACGTCCCAGAGTTTAGTGCACCTGGGGCCTAAGAGTGTAATGAAAACCACCCCCTCCGATGGTGATTTGCCAATTGCATCGGGCCAAACCCCCCCGCCCCCCGACATGGAGGCTGATCTTCAACTTCTGCCCCAAATGGTCTGAGACTCAGCAGAGTGGCCGGTGCTGCTCGTCCAACGGCCGGCACCGAGAAGCCGGAACCCTTTTCAGTTCGGGCCTCATTTGACGGCTGCGGGCGCCAAACGGGAGCCTCACTACAGCTCGCCTCGGCGTGGGGGGGGGTGGGGTGGGGTGGGATATTGGCTAACTCCCGCGTTAAAGCTGGCCCGCAGGTCAGGTCAGGTGGTGGTGGGAGGGGGAAGGGGCCTTGAACGGGCAGGCAGCAGGCTCGAGTTTATTGCAGGCCCAAGAGGAAAACTTAATGCCCCACCCGAAATAAAAATGAGGACTTTCCCGGGCTGTTTTATGAGAGGCCTCCAGCGGTTCCTTTAAGGACCGCTGGTTTTTTTTCTGCGAACTGCCTGGTACAAATTGCACCTGAAAATTGCAATCGGGATCCTCCAACCAGCGTGAGACCCTGATTTGCCTGCTTTAGGTGGGCGTGTTGGCCATTTATCGGCCCGCCTGAAAATTGCATCGGGCGGGTCTTGGGTGTTAATGGGGTGACCGAGGTGCCCCCCCCCACCCAATTTTCAATTGCCTTCCGCCCATTTTACAGGCTAGAAACAGGCAGCTGGCAGTTGAAAGCCCCCAAGGTCTCTATTTCAGGAGCATTGTATTGGGTGAGCTGATCTCGATTTTTTTCTATATTTCGAAATATACTTTATTTCATAAAATTTAAAGATACACGCAGTTCATAGAATCGTAGAAAGGTTCCAGCACGGAGGGAGGCCATTCAGCCCGTCGAGTCCGTGCTGGCTCCATGCAAGAGCAGTCCAGCTAGTCCCACTCTCCAGCCCTATCCCCATAGCCCTGCAAATTTTTTCCTTTCAAGTACTTATCCAGTTCCCTTTTGAAGGCCATGATTGAATCTGCCTCCACCACCCCCTCGGGCAGTGCATTCCCGATCCTAACCACTCGCTGTGTAAAAAAGTTTTTCCTCATGTCACCTTTGGTTCTTTTGCCAATCACTTTAAATCTACGTCCTCTGGTACTTGACCCTTCCACCAATGGGAACAGTTTCTCTCTATCTACTCTGTCTAGACCCTTCATGATTTTGACTATCTCTATCAAATCTCCTCGCAACCTTCTCTGTTCTAAGGAGAACAACCCCAGCTTCTCCAGTCTATCCACGTAACTAAAGTCCCTCATCCCCGGAATCATTCTAGTAAATCTCCTCTGCACCCTCTCTAAGGCCTTCACATCTTTCCTAAAGTGCGGTGCCCAGAACTGGACACAATACTCCAGTTGTGGTCGAACCAGTGTTTTATAAAGGTTCATCATGACTTCCATACTTTTGTACTCAGTTCAATGTAAAAAGGACACAATTTCAAGCAATACAGTTCGAACCAATACAATGCGGATCGTACACACTATGATCCCATTATTACAATTCAAAACACTGTACACATCTTCTAATAGATTCTGTACAATACGAGGTGGGGTGGCCTTAGACGGTGGCCTTTCCCCATAGAGCCTTTGAGTAGGCTGCTCCTCGTTTCAGTGCGTCCCGCAGCACGTTCTCCTGGACCTTGGCGTGTGCCAGTCGGCAACACTCGGTGATGGACAGCTCCTTCAGCTGTAAGGCCAGCAGGTTTTGGGCGGACCAAAGGGCCTCCTTCACCGAGTTGATGGTCTTCCAGCCGCGGGTGATATCTGTCTCGGTGTGCGTCCCGGGGGACAGCCCGTAGAGCACAGCGTCCTGTGTTACCGAACAGTTAGGGCTGAACCGGGACAGATACCAACGCATATGATTTCAATGTCTCCTGGTCAGCTCAGATCAATGGGGTTTGACTGAGGGGGAGACTGTCAGAGAGGGTGGGGAGTGGACTTTAGCTCACCTCCCCTTCCTTGTTGGAGAAGATGACTTGCCATCTACATCTACCCAACTGGGATCAGCTTCCCTGATTCTGGTCCTTATTTTCACTGATGCAGTGGTTTGGTATTCATGTTTAAAGCAGGGTCTTCTCCTGGTCCCTGCTCATTAGTAGGGTTTGACGGTGTACCTGCAGTTATATCCAGGAAAGCCGTCTTTAGCATTGCTCATTCATTCAGATGGGTTTACGCTTATACCCCCCTCCCCCAGATTCCTTATTAGTCTTGTTCTATCCTCAATAATCTTTAACTTGCCTGCCAACTTACTGTGTCATTATTTAAATGGCTATTCTCACCATGTGAGCCTAGATAGTGAGCGTCAGAGGGTTGTTTGACCTCGGACTGTTATCCCAATGGTGCTCTGACATAATGTCCACAGAAACACGTGTTTGAGCAGTCACTGAATAATGATCAAAAACACAGACTCCGACTGTCAGTATTGAAGTCAACTGTAGTGGCCCGATTGCTGGCCAGCTGAGAGCAGCTAATTCAGCAGAGACCCAGAATCAAACGCAGGAGCATTTCTGTATGGTTTTAGTTCTTTCAGTTTCCCACCAATGCCTTTATCCACTAGGCTTTGGAGGAAGCTAAACCTTAAATAAATAAGGGACAGGCATTGGGATGCTTGATGTAAAGGCAGTTTAGATAGTTTTGATGAGTTAACCTCATGCATTTATTGTTAAACCATTAACCCTGAATATTCTGATTCACTGCATCTTAAATTATCTCTGGCAGTTAAGACATTCAATTGAACATCAGCTGCAGTTTATTTCAATTCACTGCCTTACCACACAGAAATCAGCCATCTGAATTACATAAATGAACATTATTGCATACGTTGGCAAAGAGAATTCATACAGGAGACCACCTTTTAGTGCAGTTTAACTGTACCAGTGAATCAGTGCATCAAATGCAAACATGCATTTTTTTGGCACCACAACAGCATCACCCACAACAGAAATCCATCGAAAGACCTGGGCTGCTATTGAACAAGGAATTCTCAACGTTTCTAGGGTGATGAGAAATGGGAGAGGACTGTAGGAAATCTACCAACGATTGGAAACATGTGTCTATAGAGAAATTCGAATAAATAAAAGATGTCCTGCTGGAAATAAACAGTCACATGTTGTTAAAGAAAACGTTCACTTCGCCATGGAAGATTGGAAAATATTTCAGCCATCTGAATAACGGAAAGGAACATCTTTAAAGCCTTTTAATCTGGGCAGCGTCATCTACCACTTCTCATCAATAAGAAATTATATCACAGTTACATTCCTAAACCCCTTTATAATATACTTGCTAGCAATATTTGTAAAGTTTTACAAATCACATGTGGTATGTCTATATTTTTCGCTCTGCTTGTAAGTTCATTGGATGAAGATTCATTTGTGAAATGTGCAGAGAAATTTTTAACATTCTCTATAAATGGGTTAACTATTTTGTTCTAGAAAACACAAAGGGAATTTTCCTCACTACTACTTCTCTGTCATCTGGAACTTTCTAATTGTAGAAATCTTCAGTTCATCCATCGTGCAAAGTCACAATGAAAATATTTCTTCACGTCTCCATAGATGAATTATCTGTATCCAGCTCCTTGGAGTTGCATCTAGAAGCCATGACCATCACGGAGGAAGATAGCAGTGATGAGAAATCTGGTGATGCAAAACACACCACATTCCCAAAGGGTGGAGGGTTCAGTCCTTACATTATATTACAGTGTGGCAGGAGAGCCTCCCATTTATGGCCTCACATATCCTCCATGTCCATAAGACAATAAAAACCACAGAATCTACCACAAAAGGCCACAGGACTCATCAAGTACCGCCGACAGCTACAGAGCAAGAGCACTCTGCAGACGTGACAATCACCAGGCCGTTCATGACACTGCAGTCTGGTAACACCAAGATGAATGGTGACGCGATGTTGCTTAATAGTATGATGTGGTTGGGCACAGTTGGTGAAGGAGATTCGACCTCTAATTAATCTACTTATTCCACTCATGTGAAGCCAGCAACCTGCTTCATCACAGCTCCAGGAGGCATCCATTCAGAGACCACTTGGCTCCTCTAAAAGCCAGTTACAGGGACTCTAAGGGCGATAACAAACTATACTGTGGCTGATTTGCCACTTGACCTAGAGTGTGACCCTGTGGGAGACCCTTTGAGAGATGGTGTGACAAAAATAAGAATTTTTGCCTTTGGTTTAATATAGATTTAAATAGCTGAGGTTGAAATGGTGTTTCTGGAATGTCTTTACGAAATCTCTTGTTCTGTAATAAAGTTTGTCTGTGAGTGTCTAATTCTGGCACTAGCAGCAATGCAAAGAACCTTCCTCACTTGATTGGGAACACTTTGTATTAAGTGTGATTCCAAGCCTTCTGTCAGCTGCATTAGTCAGACAGGAACTCAATCATCTTAATCTGTGAGGATGGACGAGCTTTTGGATTGGTTTTCAGTAGTGATAGTTAGAAGGTGGATCTGTAAATTAACTATCTGAAGCATACAATTGTCTTTTCTCAAAATAGTTAAGCAAACAAAACTTCATTATAAATTGTGGTTTAGGATTAGCGTTAATTATTACTGGCAAAACACCACGGTCACTTTGATGTTCAATGTAACCAAATTTGACAGCCATTACTGTTTTCAAAGAAATTGCTTGTAACTTCAAAGGGGGAAAAGCATCCTTAAAACACACGATGGTCAGCAATTCTGGTCACCCCACTAATGCATGTTTGGAGGTGGACTGAATTCCTTAGCAAAGGCACATATTACCACCAGATGTTGTGTCTTTGCAAGAGTTTGCCAGAAGGAATTGGTCAAACAAAGCACTCTTTTAAACAATGACCCCAGTTGTATGTTATTGTAAGTGACCACTTTCGCTGTATAGTATATTGCTTACGTTTCTGCTACTGTGAACCATTTTAATTGTAGTTAAACCTGGCCAGAAGTTCAGCCTATACAAAGTGATCTAGCATTGTGACTATTTTCTACCCTGCAGGATAGACATGGACATCCAATGCGGTCTTCAGTAAGCAATTCACCGTGACTGGGCTCAATACAGTCAATGACAGCAGATTTCAGTTTCTAAGAAACCTGGGGCTAGACCACAGAAGCAGCACCAGAAAAGGTGGCCGGGCATTTAAAGGGGCAGTTAGGTCCTGAAGATCAGGGAATCAGCAGTCTTGTAGTTAGTGGACGTAGTGTATTTAGACTTCCAGAAGGCATTCGACAAGGTGCCACGTAAAAGATTGTTGCTCAAGATAAAGAATCACTGGATTGGGGGTAATATTCTGGCATGGGTGGAGGATTGGTTATCTAACAGGAAGCAGAGAGTTGGGATAAACGGTTCATTCTCGGACTGGCAACCAGTAGCCAGTGGTGTTCCGCAGGGGTCGGTGCTGGGTCCCCAACTCTTTACAATCTATATTAACGATTTGGAGGAGGGGACCGAGTGTAACATATCAAAGTTTGCAGATGATACAAAGATGGGAGGGAAAGTGGAGAGTGAGGAGGACATAAAAAACCTACAAGGGGATATAGACAGGCTGGGTGAGTGGGCGGAGATTTGGCAGATGCAATACAATATTGGAAAATGTGAGGTTATGCACTTTGGCAGGAAAAATCAGAGAGCAAGTTATTATCTTAATGGCGAGAAACTGAAAAGTACTGCAGTACAAAGGGATCTGGGGGTCCTAGTGCAAGAAAATCAAAAAGTTAGTATGCAGGTGCAGCAGGTGATCAAGAAAGCCAACGGAATGTTGGCTTTTATTGCTAGGGGGATAGAATATAAAAACAGGGAGGTATTGATGCAGTTATATAAGGTATTGGTGAGACTGCACCTGGAATACTGCATACAGTTTTGGTCTCCATACTTAAGAAAAGACATACTTGCTCTCGAGGCAGTACAAAGAAGGTTCACTCGGTTAATCCCGGGGATGAGGGGGCGGACATATGAGGAGAGGTTGAGTAGATTGGGACTCTACTCATTGGAGTTCAGAAGAATGAGAGGTGATCTTATTGAAACATATAAGATTGTGAAGGGGCTTGATCGGGTGGATGCGGTAAGGATGTTCCCAAGGATGGGTGAAACTAGAACTAGGGGGCATAATCTTAGAATAAGGGGCTGCTCTTTCAAAACTGAGATGAGGAGAAACTTCTTCACTCAGAGGGTAGTAGGTCTGTGGAATTTGCTGCCCCAGGAAGCTGTGGAAGCTACATCATTAGATAAATTTAAAACAGAAATAGACAGTTTCCTAGAAGTAAAGGGAATTAGGGGTTACGGGGAGCGGGCAGGAAATTGGACATGAATTTAGATTTGAGGTTAGGATCAGATCAGCCATGATCTTATTGAATGGCGGAGCAGGCTCGAGGGGCCGATTGGCCGACTCCTGCTCCTATTTCTTATGTTCTTATGTTAGGTTACTGAGGGCCAGATTTGAGGAAGAGGCAGTCACACTAGAAGGCCCTCTCCCTCCGCCGGGGACCTCAGGGCTGCTACTGCCTCTTCCTGGGGTCTACTGCCGCCTTCCAATGGCAATCTCAGAAGGTGGTGATGGTAACATAACAGGATGCCAGGTAAACCTTCCAGGGACCAGGGCCCTGCCCTTTGCCACCATTTGCATATGGCGGGCAGGGAAAGGGTGGCCAGTGGAGTCAGGAGTCGGGGGGGGGAGGAAAATTGAAGTTGGAGCAGAAAGATAGCAGTAGACCTCGCTGCCTGATTCCCCCCCACCTTTTCGATTCCCCCCACCTTTTCCTCTGTTATTCCAACCAATTTCTGATGGGATTTGAGAGGCAAATCCAACGTTTGATCTGGTTACAAAGCTGTCAAATATTTACAAAGGAAGACCCATCACTGATTTATCTGCCATATCTTGGCAGCCACAACTGCAATTCTTTTGAGGACAATATATTAATTGTTTCAGGTAAAATATTACTTTTAAAACTTATTCTTTAAAATGTGCATTTATTTTTCATTATTTTTTTCGCTGCTAGTTTGCATCAAGCTCTCTGACTGTTGTCCCCCCAAATCTGAAATGTCACCCTGTGCAGGCTCCTTCAAGTAATGGGTCCTCCCAAAGCTTAGCATCCGGACCCAGCATGTAGTAGAATCTTAGATAGAACAGATGAGGTTTCTGCATTGGAGAAGGTTTAGAGAAGACTGACGAGTGTAGATCATGCTTTCAGTTGTAAAGAAGGATTCGCAGAACTGACTTCCTGCTCCCTTAACCACACGCCCCCTAAACTGCTGACCCCCCAACTTCCCTTCCTGGTGCACCTGCTGGCTGATGTTTTAAATGGTTCCCTCTCCTCAGCTACTGTCCCCCTTCCTTTCAAAACTACCATCTACACCACCCCCCCAAAAAACCTCACCCTCAACCCCTTTGTCCTTGCAATCACCCCATCTCCAACCTCCCTTTCCTCTCCAAAATTCTTGAGCGTGTTGTTGTCTCCTAAATCTGTACCTAACTTTCCTGCAACTCCATCTTTGAATCTCTTCAATTAGGTTTTTAGCCACTGCCACAGCCCCGAAACGGCCCTAACCAAAGTCACAAATGAAACCCTCTGTGACCGTGGCGCATTTTCCCACCTCATCCTCCTTGAACTCCCTGCAGCCGTTGACATTATCAACCACACCATCCACCTCAAACGCCTCTCTTCCGCTCTGTAGCTTGGTAGGACTGCCCTCACTCGGTTACATCTCCAGCAATGGCTTCTCGTCCCATCTCCACGCCGTTATTGAGATAGTCCCCCCGAGGATCTATTCTTGGCCTCCACCCCTTTCTCATCTACATGCTGCCCTGTGGCGATATCATCTGCAGACATGGGGTCAGCTTCCACGTATATACTGACAACACCCAGCTCTACCCCTACCCTACCTCTCTTGACCCCTTCACAGCTGCCGAGTTGCCAGACTGTTTATCCAATAGCTAGTCTCGGTACAGCTGCAATTTCCCCCAATTAAACATTAGGAAGACTGAAACTGTCTGAGGCCGAACCAGACTGTTCGCAACCTCGGCATCAAATTCAATCCCGAGCCGAGCTTCTGACCCCAAATCCTCTGCATCACAAAGACTACATACTTCCACCTCCATAACACTGCCCACCTCCGCCCCCTGCCTCAACTCATCTGCCACTGGAGCCTTCATCCACACCTTCACCTTGAAACTCTACTACTCATAGAATCACAGGCTTGTCAGCAAAATTGAAGCCCGTGGAATAAAAGGGGTCAGTGGCAGCATGGATACGAAATTAGCTAAGTGACAGGAAACAGAGAGTAGTGGTGAACGGTTGTTTTTCGGACTGGAGGGAGGTGTACAGTGGGGTTCCCCAGGGGTCAGTACTAGGACCACTGCTTTTTATGATATATATTAATGACTTGGAATTGGTGTGCAGGGCACAATTTCAAAATTTGCAGATGACACAAAACTTGGCAGTGTAGTGAACAGTGAGGAGGATAGTGATAGACTTCCAGAGGATATAGACAGGCTGGTGGAGTGGGCGGACACGTGGCAGATGAAATTTAACACAGAGAAGTGCAAAGTGATACATTTTGGCAGGAAGAATGAAGAGAGGCAATATAAACTAGAGAGGGCACAATTCTAAAGGGGTTGCAGGAACAGAGAGACCTGGGGGTATACGTGCACAAATCTTTGAAGGTGGCAGGACAGGTTGAGAAAGTGGTTAAAAAAGGCATACAGGATCCTGGGCTTTATAAATAGAGGCACAGAGTACAAAAGCAAGGAAGTTATGATGAACCTTTATAAAACACTGGTTCAGCCACAACTGGAGTATTGTGTCCAATTCTGGGCACTGCAGTTTAGGAAAGATGTGAAGGCCTTAGAGAGGCTGCAGAAAAAATTTACTAGAATGGTTCCAGGGATGATGGACTTCAGTTACGTGGATAGACTGGAGAAGCTGGTTCGTTCTCCTTGGAGCAGAGAAGGTTAAGAGGAGATTTGATAGAAGTATTCAAAATCATGATGGGTTGAGATAAAGTAAATAAAGAGAAACTGTTCCCATTGGCAGCAGGATCGAGAACCAGAGGACACAGATTTAAGGTGATTGACAAAAGAACTAAAGGAGACGTGAGGAAAAACTTTATTACGCAGCGACTATTTATGATCTGGAATGCGCTGCCTGAAAGGGCGGTGGAAGCAGATTCAATCATGGCTTTCAAAAAGGAATTGGATAAATAATTGAAGGGAAAAAATTTGCAGGGCTACGGGGAAAGAGCAGGGGGAATGGGACTAACCGGATTGTTCTCACAAAGAGCCAGCATAGGCTTGATGGGCCAAATGGCCTTCTTATGGGCTGTAATGATTCTATGATTCCAATGCTGTCATTAGCTAGTTTCCTATCCTCCATCCTCCCTAAACTTCAACTCAACCAAAACTACATTGCCTGCATCTTATCTCGCACCAAGTCCCGCTCGATCAGGCCTGTACTCTACATTGGCTCCCAATCCGCCAACGCCTCAAATTTAAAATGATCATCCTTGTGTTTAAATCCCTTCATGGCGTCATCTCACCCTATCTCTGTAACCTACAACCCTCTAAGAACTCTCCATTTCTCTGTCTTTGGCCTCATGTACACGCCCCCTCCCTTTGCCCCACCATTGGCAACTGTGCCTTTAGCTGCTTAAGCCCCATACTCTGGAATTCCCTCCCTAATCCTCTCCGCCTCTTTTAAAATCCACCTCTCGCCACTAAGCTTTTGGTCACCCCTCCAAATATCTCCTTTGGCTCTTTATCCATTTTTTGAGTACTCCCCTGTGAAGCACTTTATTACATTTTTCTACATCGAAGGTGCTGTAATAAATGCAAAGTTATTGTTTTTATTGGGGACCGGAAAGGAAGATTGAGGGGGTACATGAACCAGGGGGTGGGATTCCAGAGATACTCCCGGTTTACTGCAGAAAACCGATTCAAAATACCTGAGTAACGGAGTAACGGCCACTTACGCTGGTTCTCCGATTATCTGGTCATTGTCCCATTGCTTCTTGTGGGATCTTGCTGTGCGCAAATTGGCTGCCGCGTTTATTACATTACAACAGTGACTACACTTCAAGAATACTTCATTGGCTGTAAAACGCTTTGGGACATCCTGAGGTTGTGAAAGGTGCTATATAAATGCAAGTCTTTTTAAAATATTAGTCCATAAATTGTTTCAAAAAATATACTTGGTATTGAAATCCAGTAGATTTTTGCTGTAGTATTTCACCATACATGACTGCCTATGATGATCATAAATAATGTCAATTATAGTTTTTAAATCATAGAAAAGCAACTCTACCCTTTGTTAGCACAATAAGAAACAAAGACAGTCATAAAAGTGATCCTCCCAACACAGCGTTGTTGCAGATATCGCGGGAGTTTAACAATTGTTAATCCCCAGAATGAAAGTAGACAGTAATGCTAGGAATGTCGTCCCAATGGTAGGAACAAAAATGAAAAATGGAAGATTCAACTGATGAGAATGAATGGAGTTCACTTTGGAATAGACCTTTGGCATTGATGGGATCCTGGAGGAAGCATAAAATAGAGACCCAATGTATTCTCTACAGACCTTTGCTATTGCACAGCAGTGTTGGAACCCAGGGCAAATTCAAGCAATAGCACAATTTGAGTCAGTAAACCACTGATTAGCTCTGAATCCACAACCAGGCAAATGACCGAGGTACCATGGAGGTAAGGAGCAACAAACAAGAGGATCCTGCAGGGGTGTCTTGTGTCTGATCATTCTGTAGAGGTGTCGAAGAAAATGGGACAACTTGATCTGTAACTTAATTTTTTTATGAATGATTTTGTTCATCTCTTAACTTCCAATTCAGAGAAATTGTAAGAAATTTTAATCTGATTTATCCCTTGTAACTGGGCGCCTCAGTACACCGACGAGCTGAGTTAGAGTGCAATATTAAAGGAGCATTTCTTGATAGAAATGTTGTAATTGACAAATATAGTTCATGCCATGTTAATGGGCCCCCTGTTAATAGGAATGTTTGTTTAAAGGGAACGTTTGCTTAGGCAATGATTCATTCCCCATATATTCTGCCGTGTTTGCTTAATAGGAAAGACTGGATAAAGGAAATGGTTTACTCACCACAGGGGTGTGCCCATTAAAAGGCTTCTACTGTATTTAAAATAAACAAACAAACAATCAATAAGCTCATTTATCCTCTTTTTCAAAAGGTTAAGAGCCCAAAAATGTTTCGGTTATTTTTTTTAAAACTTATATCTTTGATCATTTTTCCATTGGTTTCATTTAAAAAATACAGGGTAATAAAATTCCCACAGATGGGACACCACAAGAGCAAGTCTAAGTGTTCAGGGCATTAAAAAAGAGACATTAAAGAGCACCCATATGAAATGCAATGCTTGGTAAAACTTATCAGATGCACTCTCTCTTTCACAATCAACTCTAATTCAAAGACTTTACTAGGTTTAAACTCAATTTCCACCTATTTACTGCCCACTATAATCTCGTTACACCAGGAGAACCTTTGGTTCTCCACCTATACCATTTCCCACTGGAGTGTGAATCACATATTTAAATTTACCAGCGAGAATCAGGCCCAATATTAAAGCCTAGAAATGACTGCTTAACGATATTGGCATTCAGACGTTTAATGAGTGTATGACATTCCTCTGTCTTATTTAACGAGGTGTTAAACCCGCCTGTTAAAGTAGTGGAAAGTGGAATGTCAAACATATTAACCATCCTGAACACTAATGTTGCAAACAGTAATTTCTAAGCTTAATTCCTCCTGATAATGAAGGGAAGCTCAAGCAAAAGAAAATGTTGAGAGGGCATGTAATGTGGCTTCTTTAAAAATGCAAGAGGCTCGGGGAATGTAGATGTAGATGTGGTGAATACAAAGACACAATTAACAAGCCTCAAGTGAGGAGGTTAGAGATTAGAAGAACATTTCCCTCACAGAGTGCAATAGATAAATGGAATAGAGTCCCAGGAAAGGTGTGTGGTGTTAATGGTGAGTTGGTTAACTCCTTTAAAATGAGCACAACAAATGTCTGTTTAGGAACATAGGAACAGGAGTAGGCCAGTCAGCCCCTCGTGCCTGCTCCGCCATTTGATAAGATCATGGCTGATCTGTGATCTAACTCCATATACCTGCCTTTAGCCCATATCCCTTAATACCTTTGGTTGCCAAAAAGCTATCTATCTCAGATTTAAATTTAGCAATTGAGCTAGTATCAATTGCCGTTTGCGGAAGAGAGTTCCAAACTTCTACCACCCTTTGTGTGTAGAAATGTTTTCTAATCTCGCTCCTGAAAGGTCTGGCTCTAATATTTAGACTGTGCCCCCTACTCCTAGAATCCCCAACCAGCGGAAATAGTTTCTCTCTATCCACTCTATCCGTTCCCCTTAATATCTTATAAACTTCGATCAGATCACCCCTTAACCTTCTAAACTTTAGAGAATACAACCCCAATTTGTGTAATCTTTCCTCGTAACTTAACCCTTGAAGTCCGGGTATCATTCTAGTAAACCTACGCTGCACTCCCTCCAAGGCCAATATGTCCTTCCGAAGGTGCGGTGCCCAGAACTGCTCACAGTACTCCAGGTGTGGTCTAACCAGGGTTTTGTATAGCTGCAGCATAACTTCTGCCCCCTTGTACTCTAGTCCTCTAGATATAAAGGCCAGCATTCCATTAGCCTTATTGATTATTTTCTGCACCTGTTCATGACACTTCAATGATCTACGTACCTGAACCCCTAAGTCCCTTTGGACATCCACTGTTTTTAACTTTTTACCATTTAGAAAGTACCCTGTACTATCCTTTTTTGATCCAAAGTGGATGACCTCACATTTGTCTACATTGAATTCCATTTGCCACAGTTTTGCCCATTCACCTAATCTATCAATATCGCTTTGTAATTTTATGTTTTCATCTACACTGCTTACAATGCCATCAATCTTTGTGTCATCGGCAAACTTAGATATGAAACTTTCTATGTCTTCATCTAAGTCGTTAATAAATATTGTGAATAATTGAGGCCCCAAGACAGATCCCTGCGGGACTCCACTAGTCACATCCTGCCAATGTGAGTACCTACCCATTATCCCTACTCTCTGTCGCCTTTCGCTCAGCCAACTTCCTAACCAAGTCCGTACTTTTCCCTCGATTCCATGGGCTTCTATCTTAGCTAACAGTCTCTTATGTGGGACCTTATCAAATGCCTTCTGGAAGTCCATATAAATAACATCCATTGACATTCCCCTGACCACTACTTTAGTCACTTCTTCAAAAAATTCAATCAGGTTTGTCAGGCACGACCTACCTTTCACAAATCCATGCTGGCTCTCTGTGATTAACTGAAAATTCTCGAGGTGTTCAGTCACCCTATCCTTAATTATAGACTCCAGCAATTTCCCCACAACAGATGTTAGGCTAACTGGTCTATAATTCCCCGGTTTCCCTCTCTCTCCTTTCTTAAAAAGCGGAGTGACGTGCAATTTTCCAATCTAGAGGGACAGTTCCTGAATCTAGAGAACTTTGAAAGATTATAGTTAGGGCATCTGCAATGTGCTCACCTACTTCCTTTAAAACCCTGGGATGGAAACCATCTGGTCCTGGGGATTTGTCACTCTTTAGTGCTATTATTTTCTTCATTACTGTTGCTTTACTTATGTTAATTTTATCGAGTCCCTGTCCCCGATTCAATATTAGTTTTCTTGGGATTTCCAGCATGCTATCCTCTTTTTCGACTGTAAATACTGACGCAAAGTAATTGTTCAACATGTCCGCCATTTCCCCATTGTCAATGACAATATCCTCACTTTCAGTTTTTAAGCGGCCAACACTGCTCCTGACCACCCTCTTTTTCCTAACATAACTATAAAAGTTCTTTGTATTGGTTTTGATATCCCTTGCAAGTTTCTTTTCATACTCTCTTCTTATAGCTCTTACTATCTGTTTTGTGACCCTTTGTTGATCTTTGTATCTTTCCCATTCGCCAGGATCTGTGCCATTTTTTGCCTTTTTATATGCCCTTTCCTTATGTCTTATACTGTCCCTTACCTCTTTAGTTGTCCATGGCTTTTTTTTTGGCAAGTAGAGTTCTTGCCCCTCAGGGGTATAAACTGATTCTGTATCACGTTAAATGTTTCTTTAAACATTTCCCACTGATCATCAGCCGTTTTACCCATTAACAGATTTGCCCAGTTTACTGTGGACAGTCTCTGTCTCATCCCATTGAAGTCGGCCTTGCCCAAGTCTAGAATCTTAGCAGCTGATTCACTTTTTTCCCTTTCAAACACCACATTGAACTCGATCATGTTATGATCACTATTGGATAGATGTTCACGCACAGAGTAAATCTGGTTCATTACTCATTACTAAATCCAGTATGGCTTGCCCCCTTGTTGCCTCTAGGACATACTGCTGTAGAAAACTATCCCGGACACACTCAAGAAATTCACTACCTTTCTGACAGTTGCTAGTCTGCTTTTCCCAATCTATGTGAAGGTTAAAGTCCCCCATTAAGACCACCATGCCTTTGTTACACGCTTGTCTAATCTCTGCATTTATACAATCTAGCACTTCAGAGCTGCTGCCAGGGGTCCTATTCACAACTCCCACTATAGTCTTAGATCCTTTCCTATTTCTCAATTCAACCCATAAGGTCTCTGTTGGCTGCTTACCTCTCGTTATATCCTCCTTTATCATTGAAGTGATTTCATCTCTAATCATTAAGGCTACTCCTCCCCCTCTTCCATTTTCCCTATCTCTCCTGTAGACCTTATAACCTGGTATATTTAGTTCCCAATCCTGACCATCCTGCAGCCATGTCTCAGAAATAGCTATCATGTCATACCCTCCAATTTGAATTTGAACCTGTAGTTCATTTAATTTATTCCTTATACTCTGTGCATTTGTATATAGAACTCTTAGTTGGGCCACACACCCTGGCCTGACCTTCAGCTTTGATGCTGGGTTAATCGCCTTACGCCTTCTAGTTTTTACTTTATCTGTCGTGCCTAAAGTACACTTTCTTTCTGCTGCTCTACGCTTTTCCCTTTCACTTGTTCTTGAACAACTGTTTGTACTATTTGTATCGTAAATTTCCCCTGTGTCTTCCCCTCTCTTGCTGCTCTCAACTTTACTCCCTTCTGACTCCCCGCTCAGCTTCCCATCCCCCTGCCACTCTAGTTTAAACCTTCCCCAACAGCACTAGCAAACACCCCCGCGAGGACATTGGTCCCGGTCCTGCTCGGGTGTAACCCGTCACGCTTGTACAGGTCCCACCTTCCCCAGACCCGGTCCCAATGTCCCAGGAATCTAAATCCCTCCCTCCTACACCATCCCTGCAGCCACGCATTCACCCTGTCTATTCTCCTGTTCCTATACTCACTAGCACGTGGCACTGGTAGTAATCCTGAGATCACAACCTTTGAGGTCCTGCTTTTTAATTTATCTCCTAACTCCTTAAATTCACCTTGCAGGACCTCATCCCTTTTTTTACCTATGTCGTTGGTACCAATATGGACCATGACTACTGGCTGTTCACCCTCCCCCTCCAGAATGTTTACATCAAGTTACATCAAGACTACAGCACAGAAACAGGCCATTCTGCCCAACTAGTCTTTACTGGCATGAGCCTCCTCCCTCCCTACTTCATCTCACCCTATCAGGATACCCTTCCATTCCTTTCTCCCTCATGTGCTTATCTAGCTTCCCCTTATATACATCTATGCTATTCGCCTCAATAGTAATGGAATTGAAGATTACGAGGATTGGAAGCTGATTAAATACTCTTTATGCTATTGGGAACGTGGATGCATCATCCATGGAATGCAATTAGTCAGAGGGATATTATGGCTTGTACGGTTGGATTATTATTTTGGAGTTAACTCAATTATATTTGGCAGCAGGGGAGAAATTTCACAGAAGTTGATCTTGGAGTATTTTTCTGGTCACTTCCCTCTGAAGTTCGAATGGGTCGGGTAGAAGGCAAATTGACCATGGTCTCTTGAGGGAATTGAATTAATGGCTAAATGCTATTTTCTTGTTTCTAATTTATGTTCCTATATTCTTAATGAAAGTACAATTTCCAAGGATGCTGATAGCACATGCCTACTTTGCTGCAGCGCAGAATCTGGGACCTTAATGTTTAGCATGTGTAATGAGGTGTGTATTATGGTGAAAGTATAAAATCAGATACATTCAAATAACCAGATCCAGATTTCTGAGTGAGTAAACACACAACCCAATATGGAATTGAGTCATACAGTCAGGAAGGTCCAAGCTTTGGTCTTTGGTCTATGATCTGTACTGAGCTAGCTGATCTCAGTTTGTCTCAGCTTAATATACAAAGGAGTAGGTAAAAAAAGATCAACACAGGTTCCCACTTTTAATCATCATCCAATGACAACTGCAGACTCTAAGAAAGATCAGGAGCAAGTGATGTGCTCCCCAATCATGTACGTTTCAACATTCACTGTGCACGCCCATACACGAGTAAGACAAAGGTTTGTGGAGGGGCGCTTTGAATCTATCCAGGACTATTTTCTTAATCAGCATGTTGCATGTCCAACACAAGACAATGCAACTTTAGTGTTTCTTCCTAGATCCAGCTGAACTCCCTCCCTGTCGCTGAAGCCCTTTCTAATACCAAAAACAGCGAGATTGCAATGGTGACGCTGGATGCTTCACTCAGCTGAATCTGCTCTATTGTGAGAGTGGAGCGGAGAGGCTGTGCGCTGACTCTGGGAACAAATACTTGGGAAGGAGCCGGAGAAGAAGATCAGCGGGGGTCAGTGGTCGAGCTGGCACATTGTTTCTCTCTGGTTGCCCACAGCAGTGCCCAGGAGATCAGTCCTCAATTTGGGAGACTCTGGAAGGATGGCAACCCTAGTCACTGCCAATTATCTCTTTGAAATATGTTAACAAACCTCATTGTGTCAACTTGCTGTTTTATGCAAGAACCACCATCTTGGCCCTTCAATTTTATTTTCATCATAACTTGTTGGAAAAAAAATCTTGAATGTATCTTTAACTTACTCTTTCAAGGGAAACCTACCGGGTGGATTATTCTAACTTGCTAGATATTTATACCCATGCTTTTATCATTGCCAAGTCAAAAAAGGAAAATGCCAGAATAAACTGTGGAACTTGTAGCACCAACTTATACAAAGTAATAGTTTGTGCATTTATATATACACCTCAACACATGGGTGAAGGTCTCAGATTATTTTATGGAGTGCAGCAACTCATGTAGAGGAATGTAGCAGGTATCCATCAAGCAGCAATGAGATGAACGATCTGTTCATTTGTTTTTTGATAGTATTGATTTAAGAAGGCAGGAGAATTCCTTGTTCTTCTTAGGATAGTGTCACGGCTTCTTTAATGTCCATCAGACCAGAAGGGACATCTTATCCAAAGGGTGCCACCTTTGACAACACAACATGCCCTCTGTACCACCCTGGAGGGTTACTCTAGATCAAGGCTTTATGTGGTTCTTGCAATTGGAATCTTCTGACCCTGAGGCAAGAACGCTACCAACTGTGCATTGCAGACAGTTACTTTTATAGAACCAGGAGGAATTGATGGGTTTTGAGTATGTTTGTTAGTGTGCTGCCTAGACCCTAAGCTCTGGAATTCCCTCCCTAAACCTCTCCGCCTCTCCACCTCTCTCTCCACCTTTAAGACGCTCCTTAAAACCTCCCTCTTTGACCAAGCTTTTGGTCACCTGTCCTAATATCTCCTTATGTGGCTCGGTGTCAAATTTTTGTTTGATAATCGCTCCTGTGAAGCGCCTTGGGACGTTTTACTATGTTAAAGGTGCTATATAAATGCAAGTTGTGTGTCCTTAAATAGTAATGCAGACTATGAGATTCTCCTCAACTCATGGACAGAACATAGTTTTCTAAATAAAACTATAGATTTTCCTCCAAGTTATATATTAGTTAAATCGATTTTAATTATGTTCACATTAAAATCCAAGCTTTTCAAAAACTATTCACACAAACTGACAGATTCAAGGGAAGCTGCTGTTAATGAGCTTTGAAAATGGATTGCTTTTGTCACGGGTGTTACTCGAAAGCTGTCGATTCCACCCTTTACCTGCCTCATCTATTAAGTTACCCTCCACCTTGCTCAAGGTTGTCAAAGTTTTAGAATGAGTTTCAATTGCTTTAGAACTTTAGTTTTCCCCATTCCACACATCTTAAATAGATGTCGGGTGCTAAAACTACTCTTTCCATACCTTGTGAATGTTTTGTAGTGATTTTGCCAAATTTTATTTTAAATATATATTTTAAACATAACCTGCAAAAGACAAGAAACAATCATAATGCTGGCCCACACTTCCACATACAATAATTTAACATAATCGGCAAAAATCTCCAACTTCTGGGTATTTTTAGTAAGATTGTGGGACCACTCCAAAAATCAAAGATGTGCACACAAAACACATCAGCAAGGCTGTTCTACAATTTTTCGTCTGCTTGAGTTTCAGTTCTTTGTAGTAACCAAATTCTAAACAATATGTAACGTATCCTTTTGCTGCTTCATTCCTTGTAAAAATCATGTATGTTTTGATATAAAAGTGCTTGCTACATTTGTCACTTGACAGAATGCCAGAGTGGAATTGGATCCTGCTCTGCATTCCTCTTCCAACTGAAAGAACTCTGTGTTTTGTTGGTGTTTCTAAGCTTACGGATGAACATTGAATAAAGAGTCTCAAAAAAATTGGCCCTGGGAAGAACTATTTAATAAATATACAAGACAGTTATAAATAGGCACCACATCCATTTTTAATTGACTTCTTTTTATCTGGAATATTAAAGAAACTAATGCAATTCAAACTTTGAAAAACAAAGGGCTACATTATTCTTACAAATGCTGCTATGGGTTAATTTTACAACATTGTACTGATATGCATAAAGCCAACAAAAAAAAACCTACTTATTCTATAGCCACATCCAAATCCCTCAACTTACTAACAATCTAGTTACACTTGACGATTAGTCAGGACTTTATTCAATGCTTACAAATTGCTAATTGCCAATTCAAATATTACCAGCATGAAAACACATAAGATTTGCTGTGAACTCTCTAAATATTAGCTGAATCCAAGATACTGAATTTAGAGGCATAGGAGTTCACAGCGCAGAATAAGGCCATTCGGCCCTTTGTGTCTGTGCTGCCTCTATACTAATCCCACAGCCCTGTTGCCTCCCCATAGTCTTAAATTTTCCTTAAAAGATGCAATAGTCTCTGCCTCAACCCTTTCCTGTGGCAAAGCTGCCCACGCTCCAACGACCCTCTGTGTAAAGACATTTCTCAATTTCTCTCCTCATTTTTAGTGTCAATTTTAAATTAATGATCCCTCGTCACTGATTCAAAAAACAGATGAAATAGTCTTTCTGCATTTACTATTAATACCCACTGTACCCTCACTGGGGCCGAATCAATGTTTTGCACGAATATATTTACTCTGTACTCCATGCCCCTATTCACAAAGCCAAAATGCTGTTGGCCTTTTTCATGGCTTTATCTACCTGCACTTCACACCTTCACCATCTTTCCATTGAGTGTGTACTTGTTTTTCTTCCTAATATGCATTACCTCACACTTCCCCATGTTAAATTGTATCTCCCACTTGCCTGCCTATTCCGCTAACTGTTCATGTCCTCCTTCTGTCTTTTATATTCCTCCTTGTTGTATCATTAGGACATCTACTCTATACTTAATTAAGAAGTTACACTGATCACTATGCGTTTACCTGTGATATGTTTAGACTACATTACTAAGCGCATTACGATATTACATACACAGGCTGCCCTTCCGAGATTGGTAACATGCTTTGAAGGAAAACATCAGAGCAATCTCTGTATAAGAATTAAAAAATACTGCAGTTATTTTCCTACTTCTTAAAAAACAAATTTGTTCTTAAATCACAGATGGATTTTTGTTTAGTGTCCAGCATGTTAGGGGAACAGAAGCAAATCACCACTTCCTGAAACTGTTGTTTTAGGCTGTAGGTGAGGTTTTGAGTTCCAAAAAGTTAAATTCTAGCACTATTGATATGTACTTCATCTTTTTCCACATACACTTATGAAAAGTGGCAGAGCGCATTTATAAATTTCATAAATCCAAATTGTGCTGCAGAAAAACCATTCCTTCCCCATTATTCTAGTGATGGTTTATTTATTTTATAAAACGGATACATGCTAAATCTGGGTCTCATCACAACATCTCTAACTGCTAGTTTTCCAAAAAGTTAGATTAATTGTAACTAGACGTAATAGTTCTCCATTCGGCAAATAAGCACATTTTCCGCCTTTGAGGGGTTAAAGCTCCCTTTCAGGAACAGCCCACATGTTTGTCTCTTCCCACATCCTAGAAGATTGTCCATAAGACAGCCAGCTTCTGAAATATAACAGTGCAAGGTCAATAGATAAGATGGAAAAACTGCATTGTTTCAAAGCATTGGGGGCTGGAGGGAGAGTGCTATTTGCTTTGAAACCTTTGACAAGAGATGGTGTTAACAATGACAGTCAACAATGATGAGAAGCAGGCATGATAAACTATTAATATTAGATAATCAATGTGACTAATAAATCTGACACAGGTGAGGTAACACACATTTAAATTTAAAAGCGGTCTCATAAGAATACATGTTTAAAATTGGCCTATGCAATAACTGTCCAGCACAGTAACACATTATAGAACAGATCCTCAGAAAATCACATCTGACATTCCAGGCAAGTGGAGAACAGATAATATTAAAGAATCATAGAAAGGATCACAGCACGGAAGGAGGCCATTCAGCCCATCAAGTCCGTGCCGGCTCTATGCACGAGCAATCCAGCTAGTCCCACTCCCCCGTCCTTTTCCCGTAGCCCTGCAAATTTTTTCCCTTCAAGTACTTATCCGGTTCCCTTTTGAAGGCCATGATTGAATCTGCCTCCACCACCCCCTCAGGCAGTGCATTCCAGATCATAACCACTCGCTGCATAAAAAAGTTTTTCCTCATGTCACCTTTGGTTCTTTTGTCAATCACCTTAAATCTATGTCCTCTGGTCCTTGACCCTTCTGCCAATGGGAACAGTTTCTCTCTATCCACTCTGTCTAGACCCTTCATGATTTTGAATACCTCTCTCAACCTTCTCTGTTCCAAGGAGAACAACCCCAGCTTCTCCAGTCTGTCCACGTAACTAAAGCCCCTCATCCCTGGAATCATTCTAGTAAATCTCTTCTGCACCCTCTCTAAGGCCTTCACATCTTTCCTAAAGTGCGGTGCCCAGAACTGGACACAATACTCCAGTTGTGGTCGAACCAGTGTTTTATAAAGGTTCATCATAACTTCCTTACTTTGGGAACTATGGAATCCCTGCCACACAGTAACTGTGCAGTCTGGTAAATGAAAATCCTTTTCCTGTATGACACAAATTTTGGAGCTTTTCACATTTTGATTGTGTCGACATCAATATAAACACTTGCCCATATTTAATATAATCCCCAGCAGAGAAATAACTCTTATTTTTGGTGGTTCCTCCTCGAGATTATTTTGGGGAAGTGCTTCAGAAAACGATCATATATCAAGCCCAGAGGGACACAAAAGTGGAAGCCTCAGGGGATTAAGAAAAATATCCATAATGTTGGGGACACAGAATTAATGCAGTATGGCCAGAAAGAAGTATTTGGACTTTTCCTGGAAAACAAATGAGGCTAGAGAGAGGCAAGAAAAAGAGAGAGGCATTGAAATAGTTAATTACAATATATGCACTTATTTCTGTGCCTCGGAATCATTAAAGGAGCACATACACCCACAGAGTAAAAGTTATGGATACTACTGATAAGCAGTGTCCTTTGAAACGAACCCACATGCCAGACTGATAAATGAGCTGCAACATAAAGGAACAATACACTGATTTTTAAAGTGTTTCATGTAAAACTGTTCTATAGCTGGAAGCCACTGTTAGACAATGAGGCAATCAATGAGCTGATTGTTGCTTTCATACAAGGTAATTAACATTTATTCTATAGGGTAGTGCAGAGCACAAGAGCTTTTCCTTCTTAGACCTTCCATTACAAAACCAAGAGTCCAGGCAAAATAAATCATAATTTCATGCAAGACTGGAGATACTGTGCACAATTGTTGGTTACAAGAAATACCTTTATGTGGTCTTAATTTTTTTTAATAAAAAAAAGACAAGGAGCCAGTCAGACACCAGGGCTCTGCAGAATGTAAAAAAGTAGGGAGATTATCCAACTCTGTTAGATTGGTCAATCCTACAACAAACTTCTTGCCGTCATACTGTAGCATCAGCCTCATCGGGAACAGACGACAACAAAATGTCTTCCTGAGCAGAGGTTGGCAACACTGGGGGAAATGTCCTGGGGTTTAAGTGTTTTTTTAAAAAAAAGTTCATTCATGGAATGTGGGTATTGTGCCTTGTAGATGGTGGAAAGGCTTTGGGGGAGTCAGGTAAGTCACTTACTGCAGAATACCCAGCCTCTGCCCTGCTGTTATAGCCACAGTATTTATGTGGCTGGTCCAGTTTAGTTTCTGGTCAATGGTGACCCACAGGATGTTGATGGTGGGGTGATTTGGCGATGGTAATGCCATTGAACGTCAAGGAGGTGGTTAGACTCTCCCTTGTTGGAGATGGTCATTGCCTGGCACTTGCCAGGCAAGAATGTTACTTGTCACTTATCTTGGGGGTTTGAAACAACTGGGCAGGGGTCCTGGAGTTTGATGGGGGTCATTAGTTTAAATGTGAAAGCTCATTTTCCCTTACACACAACTGCATAATTAATTCAACCACTGGAGTCTTAATCACCCTGCTTCTCTGTCTGACACATCCTTCCTTTCTGAAGTTTAAAAAAGATACATTGTGTAAAGGTTTCATAGAATGATGCCGCACAGGAGGCTATTCGGCCCATCGTGCCAGTACCGGCTCTTTGAAAGAGCTATCCAATTAGTCCCACTCCCCTGCTCTTTCCCCATTGCCCTGCAAATTTTTCCCCTTCAAGTATTTATCCAGTTCCCTTTTGCAAGTTATTATTGAATCTGCTTCCACTGCCCTTTCTGGCAGTGAATTCCAGATCGTAACAGCTCACTACGTAAAAAAATTCTCATTTCCCCTCTGGTTCTTTTGCCAATTACCTGTGGAATTTCAATGTTTCAAATTCAACTAAAATTTTCAAATCACTAAAAATCAACTGATATTATAGCCTGTGCAGACACTAATTTTCCACCAAGAAGAGATACATTGTTCAATGAACAAAGTTTGATTTAAGATTTGAAAATAAACAAAATGAAGCTGAGACGAAAAATCTTTCCAGATGTACTAACAAAATCATGCTAATTTTCAAAACTTGTTTCGAGTGATTTGATTTGTAAGGAGAAGACTAATCAGACAATTTGTAA
The DNA here is from genome assembly GCF_035084215.1 of Heptranchias perlo. NCBI lineage: Eukaryota > Metazoa > Chordata > Chondrichthyes > Hexanchiformes > Hexanchidae > Heptranchias > Heptranchias perlo. Next base: position 89,721,976 of record NC_090332.1, on the reverse strand, counting down.
ATGGTTGAATTAATGAATTAGCAAATCAGCAAAAAATTTGTATACAAGAAATTTGCTGAAATGTGACTGGAAAGTGAAATAAAATTATATGCAAGATGTGTTGTTTTTAATATTAGCTGATCTCCCATGGCTTTGCTCCTGGGAAGCAAGAAGGTATCTTGATTTGGGAGACAGATGCTGGGCTTTGTAAGGATTCAGTAAGGGTGTGGGAGCAGTTACTGGGGCAACAGTGAATAGTTTGGCAGCAGTGAGGGAGGAAAGTAGCAGAGTCTTGGGATTTAGTGGGTTCTTGGTATAGAGGAGGGTTAATGAGTAGTGAGGGAAGGAGAGAATATTAGTCACATCCTAGTGAACTGACACTGCACCATTTCCTTTGTTTTTAAAGCCTTCCTGTAATGGGGATGCCCAAGTCTCTAACTGCAGTTTAAGTTCTTGTACAAATTCATTGTTTCCTCGTTTTGACAATGATGCAGACTGAAGTAGTAAGGATTTCACACAGTATCTCACTATTTTAAGATTTCCTTCGGAAGAAGTGTTCCAACACCACCCACAACATTCTGAACATCAATGTTCCTTTCATTTTATTGTCATCTGATCTGCCATGGTACATATTTAAGATATGACATAAATGTAGAAGAATTATGTACTGGTCAGGCCATTATTTTGTAGTTTTGATAATGATGTATTCATATTTACATAGTACATTTGAAAAGCAAGGGCTACATTCTGATCATACATATTAAAGACAATAAAAAAAATAGAAGTTAAGAACTAAAATGTACATCAGACACGTGATATATCTTTTTTACACAAGAGGTAAAAATGCTTATTGTAAAAAAACTAATAATCAATACAACAGGGTTTTTAGTATACAAGACAGTGGGTTTGTGTTTCAGGCACTTTCTTTTAATCCTTTAAGGTTGAAGACTATGCATCAACAACAGCTTTTGGTTAACTTTCTTACCACAGATACAAAAATAAATTTGATTTGTTTTTTTTCTCTCTGACAATTGTCTTTTGTATTGCAAAGCTGATTGGAATTCCTCCCACCGCTGTTCTACATCAGTGTGGGTGACAGATGAGAACTATGTACAAAAAAAACCAAGCTAGGTTCCCCATTCCTCACTGACCACCACATTTTACAAATTTACAGTCTGTGTATGTGTGGCAAGAACTGCCTATAAAAAAAATGTTACACTAGACAGACAGACCAGTGGCAGTCTGAATGTTGTGTGCCTTTGCAGAAACAGGTTTAGAGGCACCTTACCCATGTCACACCAGTCAGCTGCTGGACAATCACAAAGTCTCCACAAAGATTAGTGTTGATTTAAGACCATATTTGTGCTTTGTATTCCAATGTAGTCGAGGACCTCACAGCGATTTTAATATAAGTGAAATCATGATTTGAAAATCTCCTCTGTGCATACAATGCTGGGCTAATGTTCCCATTTGCATTAGGAGATACATCCAGCTATGATTAGGGCCACCATTGTAATGCTTTTTACACTATGATCAATGCCCAGTTAATTTTATACATTTCACTTGCATCATATACTGAAATCGAACATCAGTTCTGCCAATCGCAATGAAAATGATCAAACAGTAAAACTTGTAGGGTTTAAAAAAAGACCTGTGTGTTGCATATATGTAACGGAGTCTTCAGTTATTTAAAATGCAGATGTAGTTTGAATAGTGGAAAGAAATGACTAATGTTTCCACTAAGCCGGAAAACCAGTGTGCAGCTCCCATATTTATTGGCAAGGAAGTTCTGTTTATCTTTTAAGACTGATGTTAGTGTGCAATGGAAGGAGGATAAGGGCATGTAAGCACTGGCAATTAACACTGCACAAGATGGCACAGAAAAGTGACCACCTCCAACAGACCAGTTCCCTAGCTGCCTTAAAATAAAGTATCAGATTGTACAATGCTGCTCAGCTGCTGCTTTTCAAATAAATTTGAAAAAAATGGCTATTCCCTGTGCTGGGTTAGAAAAATATTCTTTCAAAGCAGAAGCTTTCTACTTGACGGTTATTCACTCCCCTCAATGACCTGAGCTATTAAGATATTGAAGGAAATGTCCCACCCCCCCCTCCCCCCATGAAATTTATAGCCAGAGGGACCATAAGCTGCACATTTTTTAAGGCCTCAATAATCCTGATTTTCTAGGACACTTTGTGCTTTTTAAAAGTTAACTTGAATCTGCTGAAATTGACCCGTCCACTTTCTCCCTGCAATTCTACGAAACCGTCAAAACTTGGGATGGGATTCCATTCCCATTCAGTACAGTTGCCTAGGCCAGGACAGGTTTATATCCAAATCAACTCAATGACTAAGTTATGGCAAAGGTTGAGTAGCCTGTGATATCTGCACCATGTGCTTCACTGCAGAGTAAGGACCGAAAAAGGCAGAGGTCAGCAACTAGTTTTGTGAAACCGTATGGCCAGAATACCAAGAGCTATCTGAATGCAAGGAACCCAAATGTCAGCCAACCTGTTAAATGTAGTGAACTAATATTTTGAGCTCCCTGGTTGCTACTTTGCTGAGTGAAGAATAGAGCCCAGGCAATCAGGGAGCTTTGTTAGATAGTGTAATCAGACAGCAAACTTTAGTGTATTGACAATTAAAAATGAGAACTCTATTCAAGGAACCAAAATAGCTAGAAAAGCTTTTCTACTGTTCTTTAAAAAAAAATCTAATGTTTTTACATTAAAACCAATTTTAATGGGGCAAGTGTTATAGCTTTTAAGACTCAATAACTGCTTCAGAGATCAGTGGTTAGTCGGAACCAAATTCATTATTTTATAACTGAGCTGGGTGATACCCAGAGTTAGAAATTAAGTAAATAAGAGTCAGTGTGTTTGCTGAAATGAGCTGCAACTAACAGCCAGCATTATTTTGGCTTCGCACAGTAATGGCAATACTGTGTTGTGGTACATGTTTACCAGCACACTCTTTTAAAAAAAAAATATACCTGACTACAGGTTAAGTGTCTTAGTTGATCAAGCGGGAACCATTCATGCCAGTTTCCTCATTTAATGCTACATCTGGTTAGCAAGGTAGGACATGCCACCTTGGCACAGTGTAGTCAGACCAAGCAACCCCCCCACCCTTCCACATGTAGTCTCCAAACCATCACACACAACGTAACTCAGTTCTCAACCTCTTAAATTTAAAAAAATTATAAACAAGTGTGAGACATTCTTCTTGATATATATATATGTATGTATATATATATATTCATAGAAAAGTCTAGTTGTTGTTGTTAGTTCCACTTAATGTTTGAAGAATGGGTACAGCCTCCGTGCTTCTTGGCCTTACATGGCCCCAGTTTCATAGATGAGTAATTTTCCGGACTGAGGTTGGTGACAGTAACTGCAAACTGGTCAAAATGCTCCAGACCAAAATGTGCTTCAATAACTGATGTTTTTGAAGAAAAAGACACACAGTCACCCAACTGCTTTGTGTTTGCCCCCGCAACACCTGCACATTACCC